>NC_064624.1:141154652-141454652 GCF_023898315.1 Schistocerca nitens | reverse complement strand
TTCGGACACGTCGAGTAGCGGACACCAAACTTCGTACGAGAACCCTGAAATGAAAAATTTCTTCTCTATTGTCATCAAGGCGACTGAGCTGATACGTGGCTGGAATGTGTAAGAAATCACAGTACTACTTCGCAGAGGAAGAAGCAAACTACAAGGAAAACTCTTTGGCAACAAAGGCTATGCGATTCGATTGTCGATGCAGAAAACAAAGCTACGGTAATTTGTGCGTTTGGAACTTGTAATCTCTGTTTTCCCAGCGATCGATTAGATGTAAGCCATTTATATGTTTTGATCGTATATTAAAGCAGTAGCAGTACACCATTTAGATGCTAAAACTTCATAATAGGACAAATCTTTTGCAATACTAAACGTATCGTCTTAGTAAGAATACTGTAAGGCCGAGCTCTGTCGATGGCAGGGGCTGCACGTGTGGCGCTGCAGAGTCGGCCGTAGTAAACAGGGCGAGTGTGTCCATGTTGTGACGTCACGGTTGTGTACCACGTAACGAGGCCTGCCGCGATGGGTACAGAATGTGCGTACACTTTCCAAAGTAGGTGTCTACATCTGCATATTGTGCGTTTCCCGGGCTGGGTGGACGGCAGTGAATTGTCAGCACTGCTTACTATGCAAGTGCTTGCAGACCGTCTCAAACACACGCGGAACAAAAGTCGTTACAGTTTGCCCCGTGGCGGAGCACTGAGGAATGTTTGGACACACTCTTTAAAAAGGGAGAATTTTAACCCAACTGACTCCACAAGCTACGCACCAAACCTGTTTCAAAATCGTTGCATAGGTAGAAAGTAGGGATGCGTGTCGGTCGTCAGGTCTAAAACGCTACGAATGCCGAAGATTTTGAGACGACAGGATGTTAACCTCCAACTCGGTATATTAATGTCTTCCATCAGTGACGTATTCGGTACATCACGCTTCATATCTCGATACTGTGTCGCTACCTGTACTGGATTATGCAGGGATCATAGCCTCGTATTCTGTGTAAATTTGGACATCACAGATGTTAGTTCTTAAAGCATAATACCACACCTCACACGTACTCCCGATGAAACGGCCAGAAAACTATATGCTTCCCGCCAAACCGATTCTGTGGAAGCGGCCAGCTAAATGAGCCACATTCCAACAAGAACAGGAATTCGTCGTATTACTGTATTCTGTCGTTTGTGAAAATAAAGAATTGTCAGGGCAGTGTTTGGAACGTTTGATGTCGTTTCACGTGGCCAACTGCAATAAGGACAGTTATCGGATTAACACTGCGAATCTTGGGGAAATTAGCTCAACTTCATTACTACGTGTGTGATACTAATACAACAAGGAGATCAGTTGTTGAAATCAGTCCTTGATTCTACCTATAAATACTGCAGAATGAAATTTTTATAAATACTGCAACTGCCTTGGTTTCGAACCTCAACACAGTAAGGATATGTGAACGAGCCTTAATATGTGTATCTCTATGGCCTAAGGTATGAAACGTGGTGTGCCGGCCGGAGTGGCCGAGCGGTTCTAGGCGCTACAGTCTGGATCCGCGCGACCGCTACGGTCGCAGGTTCGAATCCTGCCTCGGGCGTTGATGTGTGTGATGTCCCTAGGTTAGTTAGGTTTAAGTAGTTCTAAGTTCTAGGGGACTTATGACCTCAGCAGTTGAGTCCCATAGTGCTCAGAGCCATTTGAACCATTTTGAAACGTGGTGTGTGTCCGCATGCGCCAAAGAGCAGCGTATAACGCAGTCAGGCACCGTAAAATAAAGCCTTGGTGACTTTCGTTCTCGCGATCATTGCTCTCCGGCGACATGACAGAGTAATATCGCGGACAGAAGATTTTTTGTTTTTATCGCCTTTCCAGTAAATTAGTTGTGACCCTCACTGCGGTTCTCGTCTTCACATATGCAGTGTGTAAAAGCCGACGACATATCTTTTTTCTTATCCGTTACCAGATACGATCGCAATCTGTAGAAACGGAAGGACAACGGCTGGACACATTGTACGAAGTAAAACACGTTCTGACACTGCGATTATAATCCGCGTCGATACGAAACACACGACGCTGTCAACTTCTTTATTATGTCTTGACAATCGATGGGTGGTGACTACATATATGCTAATCCTATGTACGTGATTAAGGTTTCGCCTCGACTCGAGAGGAATTTTTCTAGCCATCATACGTCTTGAAAACCGTGGAGCTCCGTCCCTTACCGCTACGCATACTCCACACAACGAATGTCATGCAAGTGAGCATAATAAAAGTATCACATGCGGTAATTGGCTTGGATAAAAACGATTCGACGGTATTTTTTGACGATTAGTATACGTGTTTTCCGGAAGATTTACTCACAGAATCTCCTCCTTCTCAGGAGTGTAGGGTAAGATCAGCTGAGACAGAAGGCTATCCATGTATGTGCGGAGTGCGAAACAGCACACTTCGAATGCATTACAATGGTACAACTACCAGCGACTAGGAGTGTGATTCACGTGTGGGAATGGACACGCGTCTCGCAATTGGCGGGCAACGCAAGATTCTGCTGTTCCTAAATATTAAAAATTAAGTCGCTGTGCCAATTAGGGATTCACTATCGTTTCGATGACGAACACTTGCATATATATTTTCCTCCCGTTTTCGTTTATCTCAGAAAACCGCCACTACTCGCGGGAGAGCTAAAATTTACACCGATCCTCGTGGTAGCAGCAACAATCAGTTACTGAGGCAGCGACAAAGCTCTGTCGGCTGCAGGAGAAAGGAAGACTAGCAGAAAAAGAAATTCAGCTTCTACATTACCACTGTCTACATTTGTGATTAACTTTTAAATTTGCTCACACTCTGTACAGTGTATTTATGAGTATCTGATGCTGGTTTCACGGTTTGTGTGTCGCGTGCCAGCGTTCCAGTGACGTAGCAAAATATAGGTGGACGATCGGCGTGGGAGTCATTGAATAACATATGTGCAGTGTACATAAAAAATTAAAAATTTAAGTAGTGCTGATTCAGCGAAGTTTGCCATCCCGCATCGTTATACAGGCTACATAGAAAATATATGATGAAAAGTGTAGCCTGGAAACGCTGTATGAAACACAGAAATTTGAGAATAGCATTTAGGCGTCGCAATTGCACATTTTCGGCGTTACCGAAACGTTATTAAAATCTCCCACACGGGCATCTTGGCACCAAATGATGGTTAATTTACCGAAAATGTATACCTATGAAATGATCTATAAAAATAAATGATTAATTGCAGCGGATACAAGAAGACTTGGTTGCCAAGTGACGTCACACGTCAGTGTGGTCTGCTGCCGTCTCTAAACGCCCCTCAGCCGCTGTCGTCACCATTAAGACGTCACGGAAGACTCAGCTGTCACGACAGCCCTGTGATGGCAGACATCTATAGCCAAGTCTTTCTATTTTTTTGCTTGTTTATCGTTGTTGCCGAGAAAACTGCCGCATTCATTCACGTAATTCAGTTTGGAAGGTCACATGAATTACATGTAGAGGTAATGACAAAATCATTAATGTGTGGCAACAGGGAATGCTCTGGCTGGAGGTATTGTTTCCTGGGTGATAGCGTGCTAGACACAAGACTACTGTCTCATGTGAGCGTTTTGCTCGTTCATTACGTAAGGAAGATACAACGGAATAGTAACAGCCAACTTCGTCATGAATTACAGGCTTAATTATGTGTAGCTCGTAAGAAATAGTCTGATTCAGTTGTGTGTAAAATGAAATGTGGCAAGGACGATAACTTTTAGTGAGTTTGTCCGTTGCGAGCGTAACTTTAAACTTTGATTTTTTTAATAGATAAAACTGTTTATCTTTTAAAATTGTCGTCGCATTAAACTAAAAGAAAAGTGCTGTCTGACTGCTAGCCGCCGCGTTCGTTACTTCTTTCTGTTTTCATTTCTTTAATAGAATCGCAGTTGCTCTAGAGAAAGTCAGAATCTAACTGCCATCTTTCCGTGGCGCCTACAGCAACAATCGACCGCTGATGCACCGACAGTGCTCTGTGGTCTGCGAGATATGGAGAATTAACGGAGAGATAAACTCGCCTTCTATATTACTACGATCTGCATTTGCAGAACGTGTATACGTAAACAGAATATTTGAAGAACAGGATAAATTTAAAGTATCACACGTGTATCGGACTTGGCTGACGCACCATGTTTTATTTTTCAGTATCTCATAAAAGAGCCGAAATGAATGACGGATAAGTATCCACTTAATTAACATAATTATCTGTAGCAAATGTTCAAACCGACGACCGTTGTCATGCTGATATAGCGCCTTAAATATTCACGTGCGGCCTCTGGCTTCTATATTGAGATTCTTACATTTGATGCCGTCCTTGTGCCCTACACTTTTGGTCAAATTGTGTTTCCGCACCCTGCATATGCCAGTCGAGGCGTGACAGACGGTTGGTCGAATTCTCTAGAGTCCAGTACACTTAATCTTTGATGGAAAGTGTGAAAAACGGCAAAATGACGGAATGCGTTGGAAGCAATTTGTAACTTTAAAATTCAGTGGATGATAAGTATGATACGTTTAACAAAGGCGCTAAGGAAATAGATGTGAAATACGTTTCTTGATTACAAAATGTCCTCAGGTAAAGTAGTAAATGTACAAGTGTCGTGACAAGAGTATCAGTCACGCTATTATGGGGCAACACGTGAGACCGCACAGAGTCAATATTAATGAAAGTAAAGACTATGCACCGTCGGTCAACTGCCAAAGCATTGAAAACGAAGCAAAATTTTTAACTGCGTTGGTCACATTGTTACCATCAACGTGACTAATGGCGCTACTCTTTTTTATCGTCTGTGATTCGGTATTGATGACTCAGAGGCTGTCGAATACGGCGATATTAACTTCTCTTTGTATTTCAATAAACATCTGAAACATGTGGACAACAATCTATGGAACCACGTAGACCTCGACCAGAATTTAATATTTTCTGTGATTTAACACCTAGCCTGGTTACTGAGCAGGTAAGGTGAACGGTACGACAGATATGACGTTTACACGGGACACAACATTCACAAGACGAAACTTTGGGCAACTGCTTTCTCTAGTCATGTTTGCATATGAAACGTTAGTCCGAAGAAGCCTCTATTTTGCGAGCTTCATAACAATTACGCTCATAGCCTCTGCAATGCAACCATCCTCGGTACAGCGAACTTTTCAGTGTTTCCCTAATATCGAGAGGAGACATTAACAAATGGTGGAGGGTACGGACTTGTTACGGACGCCAGTGAAAACATGGGGAGCAGGAGGAAGTTGCACATAAACGGATGTTCAAAAGTATCCACGTCCGTTAAAGCGTTGGACAAAAGTTACGTTTACTGGTGCACGGTTGTTAACTAAGTGTAGATACAGGTTGCGCGATTATTTCTTTTACGGCTTTGTGGTACCCACTATTCAAACACGATAGAGAATGGACGGCATACTTGACAACAGGTTACAAAAAGGATAACTTTACGTGTTTCCACATTGTCAAGAAGACGGGTACTGGCCTGTTTTTATACACGACCGGAATGTACAGGAGACCACTGCACCACTTCCGGAAAGAAGATGTCACAGCGATATAAACATGTCGTCTACTCGGCTCGCGCGATCCTTTGTCACAGTCAGCAGACAGAGGGATTAATAATTATATTAGTTGGCAGCTG
Source organism: Schistocerca nitens (assembly GCF_023898315.1). Classification (NCBI taxonomy): domain Eukaryota; kingdom Metazoa; phylum Arthropoda; class Insecta; order Orthoptera; family Acrididae; genus Schistocerca; species Schistocerca nitens. The sequence goes on along the minus strand of NC_064624.1, from coordinate 141,448,989 downwards.
TAGCTAGCAGAGTTGAAACCAGTCTGAAAGATGTCCGCCGTTTACGTTTTCAAGGTGTATTGAGCGTATAGTAGAGCAAAAATGAGACACATTGAAATGGAAAAAAATTGTTTCTTCAGTACTTTAGTAATAAGAATGTGAGGCCAGGGTCACTCGATTACAGGCGTGGCGTGTTTGCCAGTGCAGGATCGTCGGTAATGAATGACTCGCGAGTGTCGATGTTGCGACGTCTCCACAGTGTATCAGCAAGAGACGCCCTCCCCAGACCTGAATATGTGTAACACAACTGAAGCGAAGGGAACAGTCAATTCTGGGAACATTTTCCCTCGTTTGCCACTTGCCTCATCTAAGTGTAATACTTTGCCTAGCGTTTTACGTAAAAATATTTAGAGTACTGTTACCAACAAAAAATATAGGAATACAGACTTTTGTATAAGAAAAGGGCTTCACATTTTTCTGTTGTCAGAGATGCCGCAAAAATCAGATTACCCCCAAAAAAATTCAATTTGTGCAGCGGCTATTCTACGGAACAGTTGGTCGAATCATTTGCGTCCAGACGTGGGGGAGCAGCGTCGCAGACGTCGACACCTCGTCTGGCAGCACGACGACAGTGATGCGGAGCCGAAGTAAAGGAGACGAACCTTTCTAAAGTAGTCCTGAACAGATACAAACTCGGCAAGAGCACGGACAGCGTCTGACGCAAGAACGGCGTCGCGAGCCACTCCGTTCCCCGTTGTAACGGAATTTTAGGCGCACAGCTGTTTTCGCAACTGTTTATTGTGAACACTGCGTCATTTGAATTGTCCGTTTATCTGATTCTGACGAATTACAGGGCGGTGAACTGGAAGGAACTGCGATTACGACGACAAGTTGAAGGTTTTTCTTAGCTGTAGATTAATCGGAAGAACGTAACATTTCTTATCGTATCTTCTGTGGATTAGGGGAGACCACACTATGCTGATTCAGTCTATTCACCTATGCGATGAAATAAGAAAAAATTAAACAGATTTACCCCTAGTTCGCAAATGCCTTCATCGCCTCGCTAGTACGGACGACCTCCAGATTCAGCCGTTGACAAAAGTTTGCTACCGACGCTTCCTCCTTTCCCAAACAGAGCAGGGCACACAGCGAGAGGTGGATAACGTACACAGAAATGAATGACTTCGTTAAATATACTGATATCAGCTGTCTTTTTTTTTCTTTCTGATCTCACTATAAAGCTACGGCACAAGAGTAACACACACTGTGTGACGTGGTGGTTGTACGTGCAGGAACGGTAAAGTATAATCTGCCGGAACCAAGAGGTGCTATCAGTTTCTTCTGACCAGAAGACAAAGTAGCTTCAAATGTTACCAATACTGACTAAAGTGAAAGCAGCAAAATACTTCCTCCAGAACCAGATCTTCACTGGCTCCAAAACTTTAATAGCAACTGGAAGTTTCGATGTTTACGTCGAGGCATCGGTCTGAAAGAAACAGGGGTGCCGTAGTATGCATTGTTCATGCAAATCTCCTGAGTACAACAGACGATTTGTTACGCAAAAGTCAGTGTGTCAATGACAAATTAAAACTTCTAGTAGTAGACAGTGGTTCTAGTACAGCAACTGTGTGTCTCCCGTAATTGGGTCACACTTTTCAAAGATTACGTACATGTATGACTGGCGCCAGTTTCTACTACAGTCTTCTAGTAAGGACCATTTAAACACGACGGAGAATGCACAACGCATTTTGTAGAAGCAGATATTAATGAGTAATTTATTCTGAGTCGTCATCAAGGCAACTCTGATATTGAATTGATACGTGCCGGAATGTGTGAGACGTCGCAGAACTACTTTGCGGAGGAAGATGCAACTACAACGACAACACGGAGGAATCTTTTGGAACACTGAACGTATCATCTTGGTGAACAGAGGACGAGGTAGGGGCTGCATATGAGGGTTGTGACAATCTCTCGTAATAAACAGGACGGGAGTGTAGAGGTTATAACGTCACGGTTGTGTATCATGGAACGCCATGTGTATGGAACATATGTAAATTTTCCACAGTATGTCTACACACCTGCATATGCGTTTCTAGGGCTGGGCTGACAGCGGTGAGTTCCCGCGCTTGCCGACCATCAGAAAGACACGTGAAACAAAAGTCGTTACAGTTTGCCCACTGACGGATCACTCAGGATTTTTTGGACACTCTTTCAAAAGGGAGAATTTCAACCCAAATGACAACAGCACACGCTACGCGGCAAACATTTCCCAAAATCCTTGGATTGGATGAAAGCAGGGATGTTGGCTGTGTCGGTCGTCATTTCTGAAACTCTACGAATGGCGAAAATTTTTGACACGGCAGAACGTTAATCTCTAACCCGCTATTATGAATTTACTATACAAGCAACGTTTTTTGGTACATCACGCTTCTTATCTCGAAATTGCTTCGTCATCTGTACTAGGTCAAGCACAAGTCGTAGGTTTTTATTCCGTATTAAAATAGGACATTACGGATGTCACTTCTTAAAGCATAATGCCACACGTGAGACGCAGTCGTAAGGAAGTGGCCAGAAAACTATATACTTCCCGCCAACGGATTCTGTGGAAGCGGCCAGCTAAATGAGCCACAGTCCAACAAGAAAAGGAATTGGTCGCATTACTGTAAGTCTGCCATTTGTCAAAATAAGGAGGTGGCAGGACATTGTTTGAAACGTTTGCTGTCGTTCCACGTGGCCAAACGTAACAAGGATAGTTACCGCATTAACGTCGCGAATGTTTGCAAAAGTAGGTTAACTGAATTAGTAGATGTGTCACACTAATACAAAAAGATCAGTTGTTGAAGTCAGTACTAGATTCCAGTTGCAGGTAATGTAACCGTCTAATGTATTTGGTTTCGAACCTCAACACGGCAAGGATAGATGAATGCTCCGTGTATATGTGTATTCTACGGCCGAACACATGAAACCGTGGTGTGTGTGCACAGTTTCACATACGCCAACGGCGAGCATATAACGCAGTCAGGCACCGTAAACCAAAGTTGTGGTGGCCTTCGTTCTCGCGATGGGCGCTACCCAGCTACACGACGAAATAACACCGCTGACGCAAGATTTTTCCTTTTCTTTGCCGTTTCAGTGAATTACTTGTTGATTTGAATGTGGTCGTCGTCCTCTCGTGTGCAGTGTGTAAAGGCCCTCGAAGAATCCTTTTTCATCTGTTACCATTTAACGAATGCAATTTGTAGAAACAGAAGGCGAACGGCTAGGCACGTTGGCAGGAAGTAATACAGGCTCTCACACTGAGTTTTAATTTCACATCGATACAAAGCCGACGATGCTGTCCACTTTTTAATTACGTCATCATAAACGATGTCTGGCGAGAACATATTCGCTAATTCTACGTACCCGGCTAAGACTTGGCCTTGACTCTAGAGCAATTTTTCTATGCATTATACGTCATCAAAACCGTGGAGTGTAAATTCGTTCCAGCTCTTACCGCTTCGCATATTCCGCACAACGCGTGTCATCCACGTCAGCATAATAAAACAGCATCATTATTTGGCTTGGATAGAAACGTTTTGACAGTGCTTTTTTTTACGGTTTTCTTTACATGTTTACCGGGAGATTTTTTCACTCAATCGCCTCCTTCTCGGGAGTGTAGGATAAAATCAGCTGGAGGCAGCTGTGACAGGAGGCCATCCACGAATGTGCGGAATGCGAAACAGCACAGTCCAGATGCGTTACAGTGGTACAACTGGCCAGCGACTACGGCTGTGATTCACATGTGGGGAAGGACACACACCTACGCGAGTTCTTGCTGTGGGTAGACATGCGTCGTGTAGGGATTCACTCTCATTTCGACGATGAACACTTGCATCTGAATTTTTCTCCCGTTTTCGCTTATTTCACAAAAGCGCCATTACTCGCGGGAGAGTTAAAACCGCGAACATTCCGCGGTGCTGGCAGCAACAATCGGTCTCTGACGCAGCGACAAAGCTCTGTTGGTTGCAGGAGACGGAAAATTAACAGAAAAATAAATCCAGCTTCTACATTACTACTATATGTATTTGTGACTAACGTCTAAATGTGCTGACAATCAGTACGGAGTAATTATGCAGATCTGATGCTGGTTTCGTGATTTTGTGTGCCGCGTGCTTGCTTTCCACTGACGTGACGCAATGTGGGCGGAAGACCGGGGTGGGAGTCATTCAGTGAAGTATGTGTGGCGTACGTTAATAGTGAACAAATGAAGCAGTGCTGGTTTCGCCATCCTGCATCGTTATACAGGGACCGGAGAAACGATTTGACCAAAAGTGTAGCGCGCAAAGACAGTGTGAAACATAGTGAGTACAACTCGGGGTCGCAAATTTGTATTTTCGGCGCTACAGGAACGTAATTGAAATCTGACATGTGGACGTCTCTACTCAAAATGAAAGACAGTTCACAGAAAATGTAAGTGTAACCACAGTCTATGGACGAACCAGTCTCAGGAAGGTAACAAGGAAAACTCAAAGCATCACATACACGTGTATAATACTTAGCCGACGTTCCACACAACACTTCTTTAGACAATCACATGTCCATGTTTTATATTTCATGATGTCTTCAAAAGGGCAAAGTAAACGAAACGTGATCCACCACTTACTTAGCGTTAAGTATGTCGCAGCAAATGTTCGGACTGCCCACCGTTTTCATGCTGGCATAGCGCTGTAAATATTCAACAGCGATCTCTAGTTCCTATACTCGGATTGGTTTCTTTAATGCTGTCTTTCTGCCCTACACTTTGGGTCAGACTGTTTTCTCACACACTGTATATGTGAGACAAGACGAGGCAGAATGATGGTCAACTTCTCAGGAGTCCATAGAAAGTGCTGGAAACGGCAAAATGACGGAATGCGTTGGTACTGGTAGATAACTTTAAAATTTATTAGAAAAAGTGCGATACGTTTAACCAAGGCGCTAGACTGTAAGATACGTTTCTTGATCGCAAAAAGTCCTCGACTGAAGTAGTGAATCTACAAATGTCATCACAATAGCCTCCGTCACGTTACTATGGAGCAACATATGAGCCCCTACAGCATCGGTATTCACGAAACGAGAGACAGTGCACCGGTGGTCAGTTCCCAAAGCACTGAAAATTAAACACGATTTTTAACTGTGTTGGTCCCATTGCTCCTATCGTCTTGTAAGTAAAGTATTTTTACAGCTTCTGTGACGTGGAAGTGATGACAGAGACCGATGAATACCGTCATATCAACTCCCCCCCACACGTTAACCTATGGAACCAAGTAGCCCTCATTTCTTCTTCTGATCAGAGGCAAACCACATTCAATTTATTTACGTTTTTGACTGTACTCAAACGTGGTGAATTTTGCCTCTAGTCCTCCGTCAAGGTATCTGACACCTGCTGCGATTTTCCATGTTTGTATTCGGCAGTCAAGATAAACGGTACGACAGAGACGACGACTACACGGGAAACAGCAGTCAGGTGAGGAAAATTTCGGAAACCATTTTTCTCTAATGATGAGGTTGCATGTTAAACATTAATCGGCTTTGATAGGATGAACAAACGTCGATGTCCAGAGCTTCATAATTTTTACACGCATCTCTCTGCAATGGAGCTGCCCTCGACGAAGCGAACTTGTCATTTTGTGTAATATGAAGAGGAAACATTAACAAGTAGTGGAGAGTACGGAATCCTGGCAGACGCCAGTGGAGTCGTGATATGGGGGAAGATGAGGAGCAGATTGCACGTAAAGGGATGTCCAAAAGCCTCGTGCACGGCCACTGAAGCGTACGTAGCTGATTTATTAAACAATCAGGATTACGCTCGTTGCGGAAAGAAGCGCGAGATGGGCACTGCTGCAAACACATTTCACCAAAAAGCGTTTGGCGTTTACGCACGGCGGCAAAACTACTCAAAGACTGAGGACCCATTCAGACCGCTGTGCACAGAGTCAGGGGGTGTCTTGTCTCCGGCCACTGTTTGCCGTAGCCCTCGCCACTGAGCGAGAGGCTGGCTGTGGCTATTAGCACATTTCCAGGATCCATATCGCAGTGTTTGCGTGATAAGACAGAACTGCTATTGGCAGATCGGTTTGCAAATACTGCCCTACGTACTATGTAGTAGCAGTCCTACTATTTGACGGTATATTGATAATTTTTACTTATCGACCGTCTGACAGCAACTGAATAAAACAAAATTTTAGTGCCATACGCGTTTCGCCTTTATTTTCTGCAAGACATCATCAGTGGCAGGTTGCGTGGACAATTTCTTACATATTACGCTCCTGTTGCATTTTCGGTGTTCTTCTTCTTACGAATGCGAATTTGCTGTTTTTTTTCCCACATTCCGCAGCACTATGAACTGAACGCTTGTTTCAATGCAATGTTTTGGTTTCTGTTGCCGACTGTCAGACGGTCCATAAGTAAAAATTATCAATATACCGTAATATTACACGCAACTGAGGAAGACAGGACTACAAAAGTTGAAGATGTCTACTATTTGACGTTCACAGAAACGGACTGGGTACCAGATACGCTTCCTAATGTAAGTATATTACGGAGAAATCGAAGATTCGAATACTAGAGAACGATTCTATCATCGCAAATGTCCCGCAGACGTGTTTGTCCCATATTGGGAAATGAATGACTTCGAGAGAGTATCTAGGAATACAAATCGCACCGATGTGTGGTACAGCTTTGCGACGCCGTCTGTTGAAACACGACGAATGGCACGTTTAACAAGAGGGTGTAAATAATGACAACTTTTATTTTCGTGGTTTTTCAAAAAAACATTGCGGAATTGTTTTAATATATACCAAGAATGTGAAACAGACTACGTTAGAATTTTGAAACCATAAGGAGTATAAGGTTTGCGCTTGTAGCCCGGTGACTTAAAAACGATCGGCCACACATCCGCCATTTGCACGCTTTCAAAGAGGGTTAACACATACACTAGAAAAAAAAGTGTCGTACTAAACCTCTTCAGAAAATCATGCATCAGGGAAAACATGTCAAGCAGCCAGCCCTTACAAGTAAGGCCTGAATAAATACATGTAAGCGACAGAGTTGCAAACGGTTACGTACACACCACTCAGATGTTTCTAGAGTGAACTAAAGCTAGAGACAAACAAAAAGTATGCTCTTGAAATTCCTTAACTTCCTAAAACGACGGAACTTTTCGAGTGCCAAATGTATTTTCTTTGCGTGGCCAATAACAGACCAAGCTGTGTCGGTTCCAGAATACATAATGTCATAGGCAGCTTTCCAGGTAAGCAAATTCGTCTCTGGTTTTACGGTGGTGAGTTTCCTGCTCTGCTAATTGTGCAATTTGCTTGCCCACGGCCAAAAACACGTGTGAAAACAGAGAGGGTATTACGAAACCTGAATATGCTTTGGGCGATAATGCGATAAAACAGTTAGCAATAAATGTAAATATTCGCTGTAGTATTTTAGGTAAAATTAGTTGCGTTATTTATACTGAGGTAAAACCAAGGTATATCAGTTCCGTGGAAAGGCAGGCCGCAAGAGATGGGAACGTAGAGCAGATACTTGTACCGGCACAGCGGCTACAGCCTTTCCTTGAGGGGCTGCAGAGGATTTCCCCGACTTGGTTGCGATTCGAGCATGGGGGGGGGGGGGGGGGGGGGGGAAGCAGCGTCGCAGACATCGACGCCTTCTTTGACAGCACGGCTGCAGCCGGCTGGTGCAGAGAGAGGCAATGGAGATTCGTCCGAATCTTGATTTCTTATTCAAATCTAACACGCCGAACGCATTTGTATCCAGAATGCCGCTGCGACCCACTCCGTTCGCAGTTGTAACGAAATTTTCGGCGCAGTACTGCTTTCGCGACATTTCAAAAATTCACCTCTTTGTAATTGTTCGTTTATGTACTGCTGAAGAAACGAAAACCTCTGAACTAATTACGATGATGAGTGTACGAAACATTTAGCTTTGGAAAGAGAACGATTACGGAAATTATTGTCGATTACATCAGTTCGTATCATTTCCTGGTGACGATTACGATAGATTGTTACTGTCCACGTCTGCATACGAGTTTTAGCCGCTATTTCAGAGCAATAAATCATTGGCTCTCCATGTGAACAAATCGGTGCTCGGCACTCACATTATGTATGTGAATGCCAACAAGATAAGTAAGAAGGAAGAAGACGTTGAATCTTTATAGCTCGTCCATTACTATTGCGAAAAATTGAAATGCTTTCAAATGCGAACAGAGTGTGTAATATAGCACACAATAGTTTGCTGTAGGGAGGTGGAAGTGTAATGCAAGCATGACGCCACAAGTGATTACTGGAAGTCAGTGGTATTTTTCATTGAAGAATACGATGCGTAATTTCGATTGGACACAACGATAACTTTTGCGAGTTTATGTCTGAAGGGCCTAACTCTAAATGTGGGTTTATATAGATTAAATACAGTCATGTGGGTTCCATTGACGTTATTCATCGCTTAAAGGTTTACTCGCTTACAACTTCGATAAATGTAAAGTTTGACTGACGTTTGTGCACTTACTATCCCTTTTCCGTTTTCATTTTCTCCATAAAACCGCCATTATGCGCGCGAAAGTTAAAACTGCCGACATTGTGGAGCGCCAGCAGCAACAATCAGTCGCAGAGACAGCGACAATGCTGTGTGGGCCGCGGGAGACGCAGAATTAACGGAAAAATAAACTCAGCCTCTGTCTTTCTACGATCTGCACGCGCGATTAAAAATGCCCAACGTCATTACCGTCTCATTATGCGAATGCGACGCTGGTTTTACGATTTTGTGTAACCCGTGCTGGCGTTCGGGTTGCGTCCCTTTTGGTAGTCAGTGACGTGTGTGAAAAAATGCAAACGTAAGCAGTGGCGGTTGGGCGGGGTTTTGACATCCTGCACCGTTACACATTATCAGACATGACATGACAAGGGTACTGACCACAGTCTCAATTTTCGATAAAATTAAAGTGCTTAAAACCGTAAAATGATGGAATGCTGCGGTATTTTTTCTCGCTTCAAAATACAGTACGAAATCCGGCATCCGTGACCATGTTTCGGGAATCGATGTGATAGCGTTTACATGTCGGACCAGCAGCGGTAGTGGCAGATTCGGTTTATGAAAAGCACATTCGGTAGCCGTCTCTAGCACTGTTAAATAACGTTTTATATTTTGTTTGACACAATGAAAGCGATCATTAACATACAGTTTCTTTTTCGAAGCGGAAACACAGAGAAACAAAGATTTTATTTTTACGCCTAACATTTCTCCTTCGTTCGACATTTATAATTTTCTGCAACAAGATATCAGAATTTCCGTGTCCATTATTATATACAAGGTCCTTGATCGTTGAGTGACACAATGCCGCCCGTAAACATACTCTTTTCCACGCTGTTTATTCCTTTCCAACTTCTTATTCGGTATATCAAAGCTAAACACGGCAAGTCGCATGCTGCCATCTGTCGGCCATCGACTACTCTGCGTCCTCTGTAACTCCTTTCGCAGTTGACTTATTCTGCAACACGGGTCGCCATCAGAACGTGTCTTTCGATAACGCTGGTTGGGGTGCGATTCACGCACTTTCAAGAAATAAAAACAGAACATCTGTACATCGAAATCTCTTCTGGGCAACGAGGGAAGGCTGTAGCGTGTTTGTATGACAGAAAGTAAAATGTGATGACTGTGAGCGGACGAGACTGCCACATCAGAAAAACAGGCGGCAGCGATTCCAAATCCGCCTCCACACAGCCCCAGAGAATATCGTATAACGCAGTCAGGCGGTGTAGAATAAATTCTAGATGGTTTTCGTTCTCGAGCGAGGCGTTGGTCAGCGCTTTCAAATAAGTGGTAGCATATTAAAACATGAAATAAGTTTATATTTTCTATGTCCTATGAAAAAAATGGAAATAAATAAGGTTTTTTTTTCCGTCACGTTCCAACACTAACAGGAACATCTTTTCTTTTTTCGTGAGAGGAAAAAAATTGATTTCAAAGTCAGGTGCAAGTATATTCCCTGCGAAGCGTACTTTTCAACTACTTAATATAATACGTGGCCTTAATTTCTCTTTAGTTCTTCAGTGACAGGGCACAATTCCTGGCATGGAGAACAAGAGACATAAGCAGTTAGGTGCGGCGCTGGAAGATACATCATCTGAATGGAGAAAGAGCTAAAGTAACAACCGGCGGCAGTCTTCAGAGAAAGCGGTCGCGAATCAGGTGTCGAGTGCGACGGACTACCTGGCGGATCTTGAAACGGAAAATCTGAACATCAACAGTAGCGGGAGGCAAAGGCCGGACAAGTTCTGATAGATAGGAAGAGCATCCAGCAATCTGTGGGCGGCGATATGGCACCGTGTGACAGATTAAAATCGGCGTAACCGGTCAGTGAGTGAGACAGGATACTGGAATGCGTCTGACAACTGGCGGCAGACGCAGCATTATGCTGTGCTCACAGTTTTGGACATTAGTTCGCTGGCTTAACCAGCTACACGGATTGACATGTGTCTTTTTTGTGGAAGATCGGAATTTGCATATGAATTATAAAGATATGTTATGCGCCTAATACTACTAAAGATATACCCGGTAATAGTGGAGCAACTTTGAAATGTACAAGCAAATATGCTTGACGTTTACTGAGTGTAGAATGAGGAAAGTCGGAAACAAACGAATAACCAGACAAAAATTGAATGTAAAATTGTTAATAATCATGCCGCTCGTAAAAAAGTGTTATACAGAGCGTTTAAATTGATTATAGTGATACCGAGAAAATACACTGGTGTTCAAGGGTGAGAAACTATCGAAATGCTCGGTAAAGATAAATAAATGATTGGATGCAGCGAGACACGTCGCGCGTGGTCTAGGGAGACAGGAGTGCGATGTGGCGCCTCAGCCGCTGTGGCCGCCATTAAGACTTCAGAACGACTCAGCTGACACTGCAGCCCTATGATGGCGGACATCTGTAGCCAAGTCTTAGTATTTTGTTCTTGTTTATCACGGTTGCTCAAAAAATTGAAACATTTATTCACACTATGCAGTATATAATTCGGCTCACCCTGTTACTAAATGTTCAGTTTATAAAGAAAAATATAAATTACATGAAGGGCATTTCTGCTCTGGCTGGAGCAACTGTCTCCTCCACGATTGCATGATAGACGTAACACTTCTATCACGTGTGAGCATTTTCCTCATTCTTTACCTAAGAAAAATACGAGACTAGTAAAATTAATAGTCAACTTCGTCATGAATTACACGCTCAGTTGTGCGTAGTTCGTAGGAACGTGGCAGGGACGATATCTTTAGTGAGTTTGTCTGTGGTGGACGCAACATAAAACCTGGGTTTCTGTGATTGCTGGTAACTCAATCGCATCACGAACATTATCGTTCAAAATTGTCATCGCATTAAATTAACAGAAACGTACTGTTTGACTGCCAGTTGCCGCTTTCGTTACTCCTTCCTGTTTTGATTTCTTTAATAGAATCCCAGTTACTGCGGAGAAAGCCTGAATCAAACTGCCATCATTCCGTGGTGCCAACACCAACAATCGACCGCTGATGAACCGACAGAGCTCTGTGGTCTGCAGCAGACGCAGAATTAACGGAAAGATAAACACGGCTTCTGCATACTACGATCTGCGTTTGCGATTAATGTCTGAGTGTGCTTACAATCAGTACGGTGTCACCATGCAAATCTGATGGTGGTTTCGTGATTTTGTGGATCGCGTGCTGGCTTTCCAGTGACGTGGCGGAATGTGGGCGGTCAACCTGGCTGGGTGTCATTCAGTGAGATACGTGTAGCGTCTGTAAAAAGTGAATAATTTAAACGGTGCTGGCTGAGCGACGTTTGCCATCCAGGAATGTTATACAGCGTACGGAAAAACAATTTGACCAAAAGTGCAGGGCGGAAAGACAGTACGAATCGTAGGAATTTGAGTGCCGCAAGTAAGAGCCGCAAATGCGAAATTTCGGCGCTACAGGAGTGTAATTAAAATCTGACATGGAGACTTATTTACCCAAAATGAAAGGTAATTTATAGAAAATGTACGGGTGAACACAGTCTTTGGACTAACCAGTCTTCAGGATGAGAACAAGAAAACTTTAAAACATCACATACACGTTCATCATACTTAGGAGACGTACCACACAATATTTCCTTAGAAATGAAGACAATCGCATGTCCATGTTTAATACTTGAAGATGTCTTAAAAAGGTCAAAGTAAATGAAAAATGACTCACCACTTAATTAAGTAAGCGTGTCGTAGCAAGTGACATAATGATAGTCGAACTCCACGCCTCCATAGAAAGTGCTGGAAACGACAAAATGACGGAATGCGTTGTTAGCGATATACAACTATAAAATTTAGCAGACGGAAAGTACGTGAAAGAAGATGCGAAACGTTTAAGCAAGTAATAAATGTATAAATGTGGTGAGAAAAGCGTCTGGCACATTATTATGGGGCAACATATTATGAGCCCCTACAACGTCGGTATTAATGGAACGAGAGAGACAATGCACCATTGGTCAGTTCCCTATGGACTGAAAATGATACGCAACTTTTAATGGCGTTGGTAGCATTGCTCCTATCATAGAGACGAATTAATTTTATAGTTTCTGTGATGTGGAAGTGATGACTCAGAGACCGATGAATAGCGTGATATCAGCTGCTCTCCGTATCTCGATATATACCTGCGACACAGTAACCCACGAGACCGAGTTGCCCTGATTTGTTCCCCTGGCAGAGGCGAACTATATTCTATTTACGGTTTTCACTGTACTGAAATGTCGTGAAATTTGCCTCAGGTCCTCCATGTAGGTATCTGACACCTGCAGCAAGTTTCCATGTTTGCACTGAGCAGTCAGGATGAACGGTACGACAGAGACGACGACTACACGGAAAACAACATTCAGGGGAGGAAAATTTCGGAAACAGTTTTAATCATGTGGTTACACGTTAAACAGTAATCGACTTTGCTAGAGTGAGCAAACGTCGATGTCCCGGGCTTCATAATTATTACACGCGTGGTCTCTGCAATGCAGATGTCCTTCACGAAGAAGACTTATCAGTCTTTACGTAATACGAGGTGGAGACATTAACAAGTAGTGGAGAGTACGGCTTCCTGGCAGACGCCAGTGGAGTCGTGATGTGGTGGAGGGTGGAGATTGGAAGTGGAGCAACGTTCAAAAGTCACGTGCTCGGCCATTGAAGCATTCGTAGGTGGTTTCTTGAGCGATCAGGATTACGCTCGTTGTGGAAAGAAGTCCGAGATGGACACTGTTGCAAACACATTTCACCAAAAAGCTTTAGGCGTTTAGGCACGGCGACAAAACTTGTCAAAGACTGATGACCCATCCACACGGCTGTGCACAGAGTCAGGGGGTGTCTTGTCTCCGGCCACTGTTTGCCGTGGCCCTCGCCACTAAGCGAGAGGCTGGCTGTGGTCATAAGCACATTTCCAGGATCCATACCGCAGAGGTTGCGTGATAAGACGGAACTGCTATTGGCAGATCCGTTTGCAGAGACTGCTCTATGTAATAAATAGTAGCTGTCCCACTATTTGACGATCACAGAAACGGACTGAGTACCCGATACGCTCCCCTACGCAAGTATGTTACTGAGAAATCGGAGATTCGTAGAGAACAATTGTATCATCGCAAATGTCGTGGCAGTTGTGTTTGTCCCATATTGGGCAATCGCTTCGAGAGAGTGTGTAGATATACAAATCGCGCCGATCTGTGGTACAGCTTTGCGATGTCGACTGTTGAACCACGGCGAATGGTAATAAATCGCCGGATTGTTTTAATATATACCAAGAATGTGGAACCGACTGCGGTAGAATTTCGAGATATGAAGACGCTGCAGGAATAAAATCAGCATTTTGGCAACAGACGTCACGTAATCCGTTTGTCGAGGCGAACACAAAGCCGTGAGGAGTACGTTTTGCGCTTGTAGCCCGGTGAGTTAGACACGATCGGACAGATATCCGCCGATTACACGCTTTCCAAATGTGTAGTAAAAGAAAAGTTGTATTAAATGGAAAAATCGTCTGTCCAGAAATGCATGTCTCTTTTTAGAGTAGTTGCCGTGTTATTCTAGCGAGAAGCAAAAAGGCCGGGCTCGCCCGATTTCAGGGCTAGCATATGTGGCAGTGCGCAGCCGTTCATAATGAATGAGACGCGAGTGTGGATGTTATGACGTCACTGTGGTGTACGAGCAAGTAACTCCGGCCGTGGTCTTTAGTTAATGAAGTACTGTCGCATAGTGACTGCAGAGCTACGCACGATAATAACAACAACTCATTCTCTATCCATTATCATCACGACAATTGTAACACACTTTTAGTGTGTGGCCGAATATGTAAAGGGCCACAGCATCACGTCGCAATGGAAGGTGCCAAATTAAGCAAAACATCTCAAGCAGTCAGCTCCTAAAACACAAGTTTAGGCCAGATTAATTATACGTAAGCGACAGAGTTGCAGACGGTAACATAAACACCTCTGGGATGATTTTAGAGTGTATTGAAGCTAGAGACAGGCAAAAAGTATGCCCTTGAAATTCCTTAACTTCCTAAAACGACGGTCTTTTTCGAGTGCTACATGTCTTCTCTTAGTGTGTCCTACAACAGGCCAAGCTGTGTCGGCTCTATAATAGATGCAAACCTTCACAAGTTGCTTTCTCGGTAAGCAAATTTGTTTCCGACGCTGGTTTGACGACGGAGAGTTTCCTGCACTGCTAATGGCGCGTTTGATTGCCGGCGGCCACAAACACATGTGAAAACAGTGAGGGTATTAGGAAACCTGAATATGCTTTGGACGATAATGCGAGAAAACAGTTAGTAATAAATGTAAATATTCGCTGTAGTGTTTTGGCAACATTATTTACGTTATTTATATTCAGGTAAAACCAAGGAACATCTGTTCCGTGAGAAGACAGGCTGCAGAGACGAGAGTGTACAGCAGTAACTTGTACCGTCACGGCGGCTGCTGGGAAGCTGCAGAGGCTCTCCTAGACTTGGTAACTTTTAACCTGTGGTGGAAGCAGCGTCGCAGACATCGACACCTTGTTTGCCAGCACGGCTGTAGTCGGCTGGGCCACAAAGAGGCGACGGAGAGATTCGCCCGAACCTCGGTTTGTTATTCGCGGCTAATCCGGCCAAGAACGCCGAAAGCGAGTGTCTGAGCAATGTCGCTGCGGTACACTCCGTTCCCATTTGTAACGAAAGTTTCGGCACGGTTCCAAGTCTCTGTAATTGTTCGTTTACGTATTGCTGAAGAAACGAAAGCCTCTGAACTAATTACGATGGTGAGTTTACGAAACATTCAGCTTTGCGAAGACAACGGCTATGGAAATTAGTCTCGCTTATATAAGTTAATATCATTTTCTAGCGACCAGTATCATATAGGTAGTTTCTGTTGGAACGAACGACGACTTTTGCGATTCGGCTTCTACGTCTGCATACGAGTTTCAGCCGCTGTTGCAGAGCGATAAAACATTATCAATCCTTGTTAACAAACCGGTGCTCGAAGCTCACATAACGTTTGTGAATGACGACATGATAATTAAGCAGTAACAAGACGATAAATCTTTGTAGCTCGTCAATTACTATTGCGAAAATATTGAAATGCTTTTATGTGCGGACAGTGTTTAATATAGAAGACAATCGTTTGCTATAGGGAGGTGGAAGTGTCACGCAAGCATGACGCCACAAGTACCATTTTTCATTGAAGAATACGATGCGTAATTTCGATTGGACAGAACGATAACTTTTGCGAGTTTGTGTGTGGAAGGCCTAACTCTAAATGAGGGTTTATATGGACTACGTACAGTTGTGTGTGCCCCACCGACGTTGTTTATCGTTTAAAGGTTTATTTTTAACGCCGAAAAATGTAAAGTTTGAGTGGTGGTTGTGCATATACTATCATTTTTTTCCGTTTTCATTTCCTCCTTAAAACCGCCATTGTTCGCGATCAAGTGATAAACTGCCGGCATTTTGGAGCGCCAGCACCAACAATAGGTCACTGTGGCAGCGACAAAGCTCTGTGGGCTGCAGCGGGCGCAGAATTAACGGAAAAATAAACTCAGCTTCTGTCTTGCTACGATCTGCAAGCGCGATTAAAAGTGCCCAACGCCAGTACCGTGTCATTATGCGAATGCGACGCTGGTTTTACGATTTTGTGTAACCCGTGCTGGCGTTCGAGTGGCGCCCCTTTTGGTAGTCAGTCACTGACGTGTGTGAGAAAACGCAAACGTAAGCAGTGGCAGTTGGGCGGGGTTTCGCCGTCCTGCACCGTTACACATTATCAGACATGACACGAGAAGGGTGCTGACCGCAGTCTCAATTCTTCGATAAAATGAATGTGCTTAAAACGGTAAATCGATGGAATGTTGTGGTGGTGTTTTTTTCCTTCGAAATACAGCAAGAAATCCGGCATCGGTGATCAGGTTTCGGGAGTCGATATGATAGCGTTTACATGACGAACCAGAAGCGGTAGCGACAGATCGGTTTATGGAAAGCACATTCATTAGCCGTGTGTAGAACTGTTAAATAACGTTTATATTTTGTTAGACAGAATGAAAGCGATTATTAACATACCGTTACTTTCTCGAAACGGAAACACAAGAGATTCAAAAATTTTATTTTTACGCTAAACTTTCTCCTCCGTTCGACATTTATAATTTACTATATAAAGGTACGAGAATTTCAGTGTCCATATACACAATGGAGCCCGTATACATCTTTTTCGCGCTGTGTATTCCGTTTCACCGGCATATTCCCTATATCAAAGCTTAACACGGGAAGTCGCATGCTGCCATCTGTCGGCCATCGACGAGACTGCGTCCTCTGTAACTCCTTTCGCAGTTTCCGTCTTCTGCAACACGGGGCGCCATCACAGCGTGTACCGCTGATTCGGGTGCGAATCACGCACTTCCAAGAAATAAAAACAGAACATCCGTACATCGAAATCTCTTGTAGTGGGCAACGAGGGAGGGCTGTAGCCTATATGTATGATAGAAGATAAAATGAGATAACTGCGAGCGGACAAGACCGCCACACCAGAGAAACAGGCGGCTGCGGTTCCAAATTCGCCTCCACACAGCACCAGAGAATATCGTATAACGCAGTCAGGAGCCGTAGAATAAATTTCAGACTGTTATCGTTCTCGAGCGAAGCGTTGCTAAGCGCTTTCAAATAAGCAGTAGCATATTAAAACATAAAATAAGTTTATATTTCCTATTTCTTTTGCAAAGCATGCAAATAAATACTGTTTTTTTCGTCACATTCCAACACTCCCCGGAACATCTTTTCTTTTTTCCTGAGAGGAAAAAAATTGATTTCAATGTCAGGTGCAAGTATATTGCCTACGAAGTGTACTTTTCAACTACTCAAAATAATACGTGGCATTAATTTTTCTTAGGTCTTCAGTAAAAGGTCACAATTCGTAGCATGGAGTAACAAGAGGCATAAGCAGTTAGGTGCGACACTGGAAGATACATCATCTGAATGGAGAAAGAGCCAAATTAACAACCGGCGGCAGTCTTCAGAGAAAGCGGTCGCGGACCGCGTGTTACGAGCGATCGACTGTCTGGCGAATCTTGAAACGGAAAATCTGAACTACATCGACAGCAGCGGGAGGCAAAGGGCGGAAAAGTTGTGTTACGTAGGAGGACTATCCAGGAATCTGTGGGCGGCGATATGGCACCGGGTGGACAGATTAAAATCGGCGTAACTGGTCAGTGGGTGGGACACGTTACTGGAATGCATCTTACAACTGGCAGCAGACGCGAAATGACGTCTGCCTTTTGCGTAGGAGATCAAAATCGCCGAATTCATTCACACTATGCAGTACTTAACTCGGTTCGCCCTTTTACTAAATATGCAGTTTATACAGTAAAGTACGAATTACATGCAAAGGTAATTGTAAAATCATACCTCTGTCGGAGAAAGAAATGCTCTGGATAGAGGAATTGTTTCCAGGATGATTGAGAGCATTTTGGTAATTCCTTACCTAAAAAAAATACGAGAGTAGCAGTAGTAGTAATAGTCAACTTGGTCATGAATTACAGGCTCAGTTATGTGTAGTTCATTGGAAATAGTACAATTCCGTTGTGTTTAAAATGAAACTTGGCACGGACGATAACTATAGTGAGTTTGTCTGTGGAGGGCCCAACTTAAAACCTGGGTTTCTGTAATTGCTGGTAACGCAGTCGCATCACCAAAGTTATCATTCAAAATTGTCATCGCATTAAACTACCAGAAACGTACTGTTTGATTCCGAGTTGCCTCATTCGTTACTTCTTTCTGTTTTCATTCCTTTAACAGAATCCCAGTTACTCCGGAGAAACTCTGAATGTTAACTGCCATCATCCCGTGGCGCCAACAGCAACAATCGACCGCTGATGCAGCGACAGAGCTCTGTGGTCTGCGGGAGACGGGGAATTCACGGAAAGATAAACTCGGCTTCTACATTACAACGATCTGCAATTGCGATTAACGTCTGAATGTGGTTACGACCAGTACAGTGTCACTATGCGAATCTGGTGCTGGTTTCGTGATTTTGTGGATCGCGTGCTGGCTTTCCAGTGACGTGGCGGAATATAGGCGGACGACCTGGCTGGGTGTCATTCAGTGACGTATGTGTAACGAACGTATGAAGCGAATAATTTAAACAGTGCTGTTTGAGCGAGGTTTGCCATCCAGCACCGTTATACAGGGCGTGGACAAACAAAAATGCAGGGCGGAAGGACAGCATGAAACATAGGAATGCGTGTATGGCAACTAAGAGTCGTAAATGCATATTTTCAGCGCCACGGGAACGTAATTGAAATCTGCCATACTGAGGCCCTTGTTCAAAATGATAGGTATTTTACAGAAAACGTATACATAAACAGAATGTTTGCACTAACCAGTCATCACGACGAGAACAAGATAAATTTCAAGCGTCACAAACACGTGTAGCTGACGAACGAGACAGTACTTGTTCAGAAATGAGGACAATCACATGCCCATGTTTCTTGTTTGAGTATATTTTAAAAAAGTGAAAAATGAGCCACCACTTCATTAACAGGAGTATGTATGGAAAATGTTGTAACTGACCACCGTTTTCATGCTGCCGCAGCGCCTTAAATGTTTAACTGCGACCTGTATTTTCTATACTCAGATTCCTTCGTTTGACGCTCTCTTTGTGCCCTACACTTTTGGTCAAATAGTTTTTCCGCCCTGTAAATGCCAGACGATGCGTTACAGAATGTTGTTCGAATTCTCAGGAGTGCAGTACACTTAATCGTTCGTAGGATGTTCTAACAATGGCAAGATGTGAGAATGCGTTGGTAGCAATTTGTAACTATGTAAAAGACACTAAAAGACAATAACTATGTAAAAGGAAATGTGACACGTATAACGAGGCACTACGGAATTAGACGTGTAATATGTTTTCTGACTACAAAAAGTTCTCTAGTGGAGCGGTAACCGCATAAATGTCGTGACAAGCGTGTCTGTCACGCTAATATGGAGCAACGTATGAGACCCCACAGAATCGGTATTAGTGAAAGCATGCACCGTTGGTCAGTTGCCAAAGCGTTCAAAATTAGACGAAACACTTAACTGGGTGTATGACATTCGAACTATCATCGTGAATGAAGACGAAATAAATTTATAGTGTTTATGATGTGGAAGTGTGGATTCAGAGACTGATGAATACCGTGAAATTAATTTCTCTATTTTTTTTTTATTCGATAAATATCTACGACACTATGGAACCAAGTAGCCCCTATTCCTTCTCCCGACCAGAGGCAAACACTATTCTACTTATTAACTGTTTTGACAATACTGAAATGTGGTGAATATCGATTCTAGCCGTCCATCAAGGTGGGCTAACAGAATCGGATACCTGCCGCGAGTTTCCATGTTTGTACTGAGCAGTCAAGATGAAAGGCGCGACAGAGACATCGACTACGCGGGACACAACATTTAGATGACCAAAATTTCGGAAACCAATTTTCTGTTGTGGTGGTTACATGTGAGACCTTAATAGATTCCACTAGCCGGAACGAACGCCTGCGGTACGTTCCAAGCTTCATACGTTTCACACCCATGGTCTCCGCTGAGCAACTGTCGACGATGAAACAAACTTGGCGGTGTTTCCGTATTGTGAAAGGAAGACGTCAACATGTAATGTAGAGTTCGAATTCCTTACGGACGCCATTGAAAATATAAGGTGGAGAAATGTGAGGAGGAGATCACACGTAAAGGGTTGTTCAAAAGTCTTATCCAGGCCCATTAAAGCGTTCGTGGCTGCTTTATTAGTAGACCGGAATTACGCTCGTTGTCGAAAGAAATATGAGGCGGGCACTAGTGGAAGCGTTTTGCACCTGAAAAGATTAGGCGTTTAGATGTGGGCAGAAGACTTGGAGTAAATTCACATTCCCACCGCTGTACACAGGGTTATGGGACGTTTTTGTCACCATCCACTGTTGTGTGGCGGAGCCTTTGCCACTAAGCGAGAGGCGGCTGCGGTTGTAGGGACACATCCAGCATCGACATCGCAGATGTGGAATGTAGTAGCAGTCCTACTATTTTACTGTCACAAAACGATTTGAAGGCCGCATACACCTCCCGACATATGTATATAACCGACAAATCAGAGATTCGAATACTAGATAATACTTGTATCATAACGAATTTCCCGCAGATGTGCTTGTCCCACACTGGGCAATCATTTAGAAAGAGTACGTAGACATACAAATCGCACTGGGTCGTGGGACAACTTTGCGATGTCGACTATTGAAACACGAGTGACAGCACGTTTAATAAGAGACAATCAAAATAATAACTTTTGTTTTACGTGACAATCAAAAAAATTTGCAAGATTGTTTTAATATATGCCAAGAATATGAAGGACACTACGGCAGAGTTTCGAGATTGGCCGAAGGTACGGAACACGGTTTGTGTCCAAAATTTTAGACAGGCCGGCGTGCAGCGTGTAACGCATTCAGGCACCGTGAACAAAGCTCTTGCGGCATTGGTTCTCGCGACCGGCTCTGCCCAGCAATAGGACAGAAGAATATGGATGAGACAAGTTTCTTTGTTTTAATTTTCTACCGCCTTGTCAGTGAATTACTGTTTGACTTGAACGTGTTCTTTGTCCTCACAGGTGCAGTGTGTAAAGGTTCTGGATAGATATATTTTAATCTGTTTCCAGTTACGAATGGAATCTGTCGATACACACCGCGTTTAAATTCCGCATCGGCACAAAACAGGTGACATTGTCGACAATTTTTTATACATCTTCACAATCGATGTCTGTTGACAATATAGACGCTGATAATGCGCATATGATTAAGAATTGGGTGTGACTCAAGACGAATCTTTCTAGCCGTTACAAGTATTGATAACCTTGAAGCGTAAATACGTAACAACTATTACCACACAAAGCGTGTGATCCGGGTGAGCATAATAAAACAGAATCTCATGCATTAACTGACTCGGATAAAAATGTTTGGACGGTGTTTTTTGACGATTTCTGTACGTGTTTTCTGGAAGATTTTCTCACACAACCTCCTCCTCCTCCTCCTCCTCAGAAATTTAGGATACCATCAGCTGGAGGCAGCTGTGACAGAAGGCCGGCCATGAATGTGCGGACTGCGAAACAGCACTGTCGGCATGCATTAAAATGGTGCAACTGGCCATCGACTAGGCGTGTGATTCACGTGTTGGAACGGACACGCATCTCGTGAATGGCGGGCGACGCGACCTCCTGCTGTGGGTGGATTTTAAGAAAGGTCAGATAACAGCCGTCACTCGCGAGAGAGTCGAACTGCTGTCCTTTCGGAGCGCCATCAGTGGCAAAGCTCTGTAGGCCGCAGGGGACGCAGAACTGACGGAGAAATATGTTCGGCTTAACTATGTATAATATTTCGCACTTGGGTTTTAAGCAAAAATATTGGAAGCACTGTTATCAACGCAAAACCAAAGTAAACAGACATTTTTATTTCATACAAAGGCTTTACGTATTCTGTCATCAGAGAGGCCGCACAGATCAGATTTCGCAACTGTAGTTTCAACCTGGACAGCGACTGTACTCCAGAGTAATTCGTCGAATCATTGACGCCCCGACGTGGGGAAACAGCGTCGCAGACATCGACATCTTCCCTGGCAGCACGATGACAATGATACGGTCACCGAAAGAAGGGCCATGGAACTTTATAAGATAATCCTGAATCGCTACTCGAGTTTAACTCGGCGAGAACACGGACAGCGTCTGACGCAAAAATGCCGTCGCGAGCAATTCCATTCCAAGTTGTAACGGAATTTTCGGCCCACAGCAGGTTTCGTGGCAATTTATAAACAACTCGTCATTCTAGTTGTCCGTTTATCTCATAGCGAAGAGCTATAGAGCGGTGAACGAAAAAGAAATGCGATTACGATGATGAAGTGAAGGCTTTTCTCAACTGTAGTTTAATCGGAAGACCGTATTATTTGTTGTCGTGTTTTCTATGGGTTAAGGGAGACAACACTATGGTCTTTCAGTGAATACCCCTAGGCAATGAAAGTTAAAAAACAGATTTACCCAGAGTTGGGAAATCGCTTCATCGCCTCACTAGTAAAGGCGACCTCATTTCATGCCAGATGTGGTTTGGAAACTGAGTTTCAGCTGTGGGCAAAAGTTTGCTACCGAAACTAGAGACGCTCCTTACTTCCCAAATAAAGCATCGCATACGGCGAGAACTGAATAACAGGCACAGAAGTGAAAGGAACTCGTATATAATGATTTGATCATTTTTTTCCTTTCTGGTCTCAATATACACCTGCGGCACAACCTGAGCAAAACGCGTGTGACGTTGTGGTCCACGTGTAGGAACGGTCAAGCATAGTCTGTCGGAACAAAGAGGTGCTATCAGCTTCTTAAGACCATAAGACAAAACAGCTTCATTTGTCACCAATCCTGATTAGACTGAAAGCTGCTACATGTAGCCTCTGGAACCGTACGTGGATAAACTCCAAAGCAGTTTCGGTATTTACTTCGAAGCGTCGGTCGGAACGAAAGAAAAGTAGTATGCGTCATTCACAGAAATATTCAGAGTACGTTAAAGTGCTACAACGATGAAAAATAATATTACGACAATGTCAAACCTTATTTTCATAAAGTAAACAATAACTGACGATATTAAAATTGTAATTATAATTTTATTATGTGAAGTTTGGAAGGTAGGAGACGAGGTACTGGTAGAGCTGAAGCCCAGAGGAGGGGACGTGAGTCCTGCTTGGGTAGCTCAGATGGTAGAGCACTTGCCCTCAAAAGGCACACCCTTTTAATATGCCAGGAAGTTTTATATCAGCGCACACTCTGCTGCAGTGTGAAAATTTCAATCTCGGTTGGTTGGTTTTTTGGGGAAGGAGACCAGACAGCGTGGTCATCCGTCTCATCGGATTAGGGAAGGATGGGGAATGAAGTCGGCCGTGCCCTTTCAGAGGAACCAACCCGGCATTTGCCTGGAGTGATTTAGGGAAATCATGGAAATCCTAAATCAGGATGGCCGGACGCGGGATTGAACCGTCGTCCTCCCGAATGCGAGTCCAGTGTCTAACCACTGCGCCACCTCGCTCGGTGTTCAATCTCGAATTGTCACCCTGTAGGAATAACTTTCCTTCCTGATTTCTATCGTAAACATGTTGTTGTTGTTGTTGTTGTTGTGGTCTTCAGTTCAGAGACTGCTTTGATGCTGCTCTATCCTATGTAAGCTCCTTCATCTCAAAGTACCTACGGCGCTCTACTTGATGTATTCATATCTTGGTCTCCCTCCACGCTGCTCTCTAATACTGCACTGGTGATACCTTGATGCCACAAAAAAAAAAAAAAAAAAAAGGCAGACCAACAGATCCCTTCTTCTAATCAATTTGTGCCACAAATTTCTCTTCTCCCCAATTCTATTCAGTACCTCCAGATCAGTTACGTGGTATACCCATTTAATCTTCAGCATCCTCCTGTAGCACCACATTTCGAAAGATTCTATTATCTTCTTGTATAAACTGTTTATCGTCCATGTTTCACATCCATGCATAGCTACACTCCATGAAAATACTTTCAGAAACGACTTCCTGAGATTTAAAACTATACTTGATGTTAACAAATTTCTCTTCTTTTGAAACGCTTTGGCAGTCTACATTTCACATCATCAGTTCATTTGCTCCCCAAAAATCAAAAGTCATCTACTACTTTAAGTGCCTCGTTTGCTAATCTAATCCCATCAGCCTCACCTGATTTAATTCGACTACTTCCCATTATCATCGTTTCGCTTTTGTTTAAGTTCATCTTTTATCCTCCTTTGAAGACACTGTCCGTTGCATTCGACTGCTCTTCCAGGTCCTTTGCTCTCTCTGAGGGAATTCCAATGTCATTGGCAAACCTCAGAGCTTTTATTTCTTCTTCGGATTTAAATTCCTACTCTGAACTTTTCTTTTGTTTTCTTTACTGCTTGCTCAGTACATAGACTGAATGACGTTGGGGATGGGCTACAACCATGTATCACTCCATTCTCAACCACTGTTTTCCTTTCATGCCCCTCGGCTGTTATAACTGCCATCTGGTTTCCGTACAAATTGTAAATAGCCATTCACTAGCTGTATTTGACCCCTGTCGCCTTCAGAATTTGAAAGAGAGTATTCCAATCAACATTGTCAGAAGCTTTCTCTAAGTCTACAAATGCTAGAAACGTAGGTTTGCCTTTCCTTAATAAACCAAATAATCGTAAATATACGCCAGTGTATTGCTCTTACGTCATTCACCTTAGGCAAATACATTCTTTTCAGCTTTGGAAGACAAGAGTCAATTATGAATGAAAAACGAGCGCAGTACTGTTATGTCGTCCATCAGTCCCTCCCGATGGGGATCCCACACCGCACAGCAATACTCCAGAATAGGACGGACAAGCCTGGTGTAAGCAGTCTCTTTAGTAAAGCTGTTGCAGCTTTTAAGCGTTCTGCCAATGAACCGCAGTCTTTGGTTTGCTGTAAGCAAAAAATTATCTATGTGATCGTTCCAATTTAGGTTATCTGTAATTGTAATCCCCAAGTATTTAGTTGGATTTCCAGCCTTTATATTAAGTGTGACTTGTCGCGTAATCAAAATTTCTTTGGATTTCTTTTGCACTCATGTGAATAACTTCACTCTTTTCTTTATTAAGCTTCAATTGCCACTTTTAGCAACATAGAGATATCTTATCTAAATCATTTTGCTCTTTGTTTTGGTCATCTGATGACTTAACAAGACGGTAAATAACAGCATCATTTGCAAACAATCCGAGAGGGCTACTCAGATTGTCTCCTATGTCGTTAATATTGTTCAGGAACAACGGAGGGAAAAATTTGGAAATTTGTGGTAAGGTCTTATGGGACCAAACTGCTGAGGTCATCCAAGCTTACACGCTATTTAATCTAACATAAAGTAACTTACGCTAAGGACGACACACAGACGCATGCCCGATGGAGGACTCGAACCTCCGACGGGGGAGTCACAGGGAGCATGACAAGACGCCCCAGACCGCGCGGCTACCCCGCTCGACAACAACAGACGGCCTATAACACTTCCTTGGGGAACGCAGGATATTGCTTCTGTTTCACTCGATGACCTTCCGTCTATTACTACGGACTGTGATCTTACTGAGAGGAAATCGCGAAGCCAGTCGCACAAGTGAGGCGATTTTCCATATTCATGCAGTTTGGTTAGAAGACGCATGTCAGGAACGGTGTCGAAAGTCTTCTGGAAATCTAAAAATTTGGAATCAGTGTGACATCCCCTGTCGATAGCACTCATCACTTGATGAGTATAAAGAGGTAGTTGTGTTTTACAACAACGATGTGTTTTGCATCCGTGATGTCTATGTGTCAATAAATCGTTTTCTTCGAGGTAATTCATAATGTTCCAACACAGTATATGTTCCAAAACCCTACTGCAAATCGACGTTAGTGCTGTGGGCCTGTAATTCAGTGGATTACTCCTACTTTCCTTCTTGGGTATTGGTGAGACTTGAGCAACTTTCCAGTATTTAGGTACGGAACTTTCTGTGAGCAGGTGGTTGTATATAATTCCTATATATGGAGCTGTAGCATCAGCATAATCGGAAGTGAACTTGAGTGGGGTACAATCTGGACCGGAAGCCTTGCCTACTTGTCTCTACTTCTATGTTTCTCATCTAGGCAGTTGTTCTTTATCGGAATTCAGAAATATTTACTTCGTCTTCTTTGGTGAATTAGTTTCGGAAAACGTGTTTAATAACTCTGCTTTAGTGGCACTGTCATCAATGACTTCACCGTTGTTAATCGTGCAGTGGAGGTATTGATTGCGTCTCGCCACTGGCGTGCTTTATGTATGACCTGTCGCTGTCCTTGATCACTGTCAACTGTCTTCAGTGCGTGATTGGCCGTAGACACGCACTGCCGCAGGAGGAACACCTGTTTCTGGAGCTGAGCCATGTGCCAGGTCTAACATCATGGAAAGGGATAGCTTGGACGTCTACCTGTCGTTAAAGGGTTAATAGAGGTGGCGTTTGAACATTTAAGCTGCTGATTCAGAACAGCTTACACCATGGAATTCCCTTTCACATATAGGCAATATTGAAGCAGGTATACAGAATCACTGCATACTCACATACACATCTTTTGTGCATTGGCTGTTGGCTTTTCCTTTCACACACTTGTAACCACAAGGAAAACGTTTATATTTTGTGTTGTGTCAAACATTTCGTTGGTTATGTCTCTTTGTACATATATCCATACACAACTTACAGTGCTTACGCATTAAATGTTGTTGTCGTTGAGGCTGCTCCCTGCTGAGGACAGATAGCTGCACCTCACCGTGGTCGTCGTATTCCACGCCAAGACGGTGGCCAAGGAATCAGGGTTGGAAAGATGTTTTGCTCTAAATGCAAGTCCGTCTGGAGACTACACACCCTGTTCCTCGATGCTCAAAAACTCCATGATGCTTTCACAATTCTTCTCCTACTTTCGTTTCTGCCCCTGTGTAGTCAACAGGGAACAGGCGATTGCTCCAATATTTTTCTTTCGTCCGTGAACATTATATTGTTGTGTGCATTTTGTTAATACTCTACGGTTTATCTATAATATCTGGTCTCATTCCTGAATAATGAAAGACGTCTCTCCTGTATGCATATTACATCTGTTTTTTATCAGATTTTTCTGACACAAAAATTAAACATATTTGAGACACAAAATAAAGTTTAATAAGATTAACTTAAATTGTATAGGCACTTAAGGTTTTAGCAACCATATACACTTCTTTCAGTTCTTTTTTATATATCTTGTGTACTTCACCGTTATAATTGTACGAAAAAATGGACTACGCCTGTCACTATAGACTTTCATTTTGCCTCTACGCATCCACCCTTCAATACCTGATCTGCTGCCCATAGAAAAGTACACTTTCAATGGCTTGCTTGTGCCATGTGTACTTGCAAGTAATAACCCATCTAAAACGTACGACCACTAACAGCCATAATTATTAGTCTGCAAATAGCGCAAGTACTGATATAATATTGTGTCACCTGTAGAAATATCTGCAGTTATACCCATTACACAATGTATGTCTACATGTAGGAAGGTTAACGATCTGCAAGCATAACTAATTACCCACACTAAGCATTTGAATGTTATATACACTGAAGAACCAAGGAAATTTCGTGTAGGGCCCCGTGAGCACGCAGAAGTGCCGCAACACGTCGTGGCATGGACTCGACTACTGCCTGAAGTAGTGCTGGAGGGAACTGACACTATGTATCCTGCAGGGCGGTACATAAATCCGCAGGAGTACGAAGGGTTGGAGATTTCTTCTGAGCAGCACGTTGCAAGGAATCTCACTTATGCTCAATAATGTTCATGTCTGGGGAGTGTGGTGACCAGTGGAAGTGTTTAAACTCAGAAGAGTGTTCCTGGAGCCACTCTGTAGGAATTCTGGACACGTGGGGAGTCGTATTGTCCTTCTGCAATTGCCCAAGTCCATTGCAATGTACAATGGACAATAATGGATGCAGGTGATCGGACAGGAAGCTTATGTACGTGTCACCTGTCAAGAGTCGTGTCCAAATGTATCAGGGCAGTAGAGAACCAAGGCTGCTGTGGCCACACTTTCCATTGTGCCAGATGTATTGAGGATGGCGGCCATGACGTCATCCAAGATGGCGGCCTGTAGACTTGGCAACAGCGCATGACATCATCAAAGATCGCTGATTTTGGCGGGAAGTTTGAATTTTGGCAGGAAGATAGGTCAATTTGGCTACCTCCACTAATCTAACCCTCCAGAAAAAAAATTGGCACGAAATTCAAACACCAGCAGGATAATGAGTCACATCAGGAAAAATGGCGGGAAAAAGGAACTTCTCTTTATTATTTAACCACTTTCAAGCATGTGTGTTCGCCACAAGCTCTAGAGCACAACTGGTATAGATGATATCGTTGCCACCTGAGAGCGCCATGATGACATTATCCAAGATGGCGGATTTTGGCGGGAAGAAGTTCAATTGGGCTACCTCCACTAACCCAACCACCCCTCCCCCATGAAATGGCGGGAAGCTCAAATTCCAACATGATAATGCGTCACATCTATTAAAATGGTGGGAAAAATGTACTTGTCTTTATTATTTAACCAGTTTCAAACAAGTGCTTGTGCCACTGAGTCTGGACTCCAACTGACTTAGATCATATCGTCGCCACCAGAGATCGCCACCGTGACGTCATCCAAGATGGCGACCGTGATGTCAGTCAAGATGGCTGGACCCAGAATACCCACCATATGGTGTAGGATTGTACATTTGGCCTGCCTCCACTAACCTAACCCCCTCCTCAATGGAGATTGAAACACCTCCGATTAAAATTCCTTATTGGATTTTGTGTAATTTACCGAAGCTGCCAAACAGTTAATTATTACGATTATATGGCCGTGTGCTTAATGGAAGAAAGGCTATTGGTTTTTCTGTTGGTTTTGGGGGTATTTCAACCGAGTGCAGCTCTTCTGAGATTGAATAGTGGAAATGATAGAAAGTTTGTCTATTATTAAGGACCACAAAGGTTGTGATGTACAAACTGATATATATATTTCGTACTAACACACAAATGCTGAGGCAGTTGCTACCTTCGCCTTACACATCTAATCACAGTTACATCTTTATATTGGTTGTTGATTTTCAGTACTTCGTCACACGCAATGCTGATGGTTAAGATTCACAACAATCCTCAGTGCAATCCATGGTTGTTGCTGGCCGACGCAGTTGACGCGAAACACATAATTCGGCACTTGTCACTTTCTGTTCCATATCACTCGCGAACCGGTGTTAGTGAGGGTCAACCCCTCAACGATCAGGGGGACGTGCTCACTCGTCATACTCCGGTGAATTTTACTCGACCACCATTCTTGTCCATCTTTCCAGCACTACTTCTCACTCGATATTCTCCAGTAGTACTCCGCACTCGACACTAGTCTCACTGCCTACTGCAGCGCTTGACAATCGACTCCTGTCTACTATCAACTTGGGTGTCGGATACTAGCATCAATGTTCGTGGGATCACGGATCCCTTGCATCCCCGCCCTAAAAACTTTCTTTGTAGCCACAGGGGAAAAAGAATAATAGGAAAAATTATCACATAGCATATAAATGAAAATGTGGAACATTTACGTTCAGGTTAAAACACTGAAAATTACATCATATCACAATTAATACATTATGGAGTCGAGGTAGCAGTTGTCGTTATACTGGTTATCACTGTTAGCATTCAACCGCAATTCTTATACATATTTTAACAACGCGTTTCAAGAGACAATGCTCTCATCATCAGGTTGTAAAATCTAAGTCATGAAGTTAAACGGACTAAAAAGACAAAATACCATCACCAATAGTTGGTAAGTCCATAGAGTAAGACAGAATTAAAAGTATATTGGACTGTGGGTCCTCGTCTTACATTGAAGTTGTTGACACTAGTCAATGGCCGTCCCATAGCTACCAAATATGCTGTCGACTGCGCCGGCTCGGGAGCTGTTGTGGACTGACGTGCCTAGGTGTTGTGGCGTGGTTACAGCCGTGTGCTTGACGGTAACGCCATGCTATTGGGCGCCTCATTTCCTTTTGCATTGGTCTGCCATCGTGAGCCTCTCGCAACTCCGTCATTGGCATGCTACAAGTTTAAAGTCGCATGCCTGCCCTAAAATAATTCTAAAAACCCGCTAAAAAATCTCATTTCTTTAAAGTTATCTTGTACATTTAGGATATTGCTTTGTTTCTTTTCATGGATAGCTATCTCGAATTCCTCTAGTAAATCAAGTTTCCTCCCTTTCTTTTCTACATGCAATATTTCTACGTTGTCTTCTATGGTATTAAGGGGATGGCCTGTTTCATATATATATGGTTCGCAACAGCTGATTTGTCATAATTTCCTAACCTGAACGCATCTTTATGTTCTTTATACCGGATCGCGAATGATCTTCCTGTCTGCCCTATATATTTTGCATCACACGTTCTGCACTGAATCTTATAAACTCCTGATCTTTCAAACTTATTTCTCTTCTCGCCAATATCGTGCTTAAGGCTATACCTCACTAGGTTATTAGTCTGAAAAGCTATTTTGACATCGTATGGCTTAAAAATATTTGCTATCTTTTGTGAGACTTTTCCGTAGTATGGCATCGTGATAATTTTCACTTTCTCTCCATCAGGTTTATTCTTTTTGCGCTTATTACTTTTCCGTAACAGTTTTTTAACCATATCTATTCTGTAACCGTTATTCATCGCTATTCTCTTAACGGTATTAATTTCAGTCTCCCTATCTTTTTCACTCATAGGTATATTGACGGCCCTATGCATGAGACTACGGAAAGCAGCTTCTTTATAAGCCTGCGGATGGCATGAATCATTCGGGATCACGGCATCAGTCGTAGTTTGTTTTCTATAAACGGAGAACGCATGTTTGTTGCCCTGCTTTTTTATATTCAGGTCCAGGAACTGTAAACAATTGTCAGTTTCATACTCCACGGTAACTTCATGACATAGATTTTACAACCTGATGATGAGAGCATTGTCTCTGGAAACGCGTTGTTAAAATATGTATAAGAATCGCGGTTGAATGCTAACAGTGATAACCACAATTAATACCCTATTGTCTCCGGTAGCAAACTGCCCCTAAAGAAACATTACACAACATCAATATATCTTAATTAACATAGCATGGTAAATATTTTTAGAAAACTTTGTCTTACATTCAATTACCAAAAATCTTCATTTTCAAAGGTTTGTCTGGGCCATTAACTACATATTTGTTACTGGCTAATCTCTTATAACTAGCTACAGCAAAGACAAGAAAACAAACTGGTTGAATGCCAGGTACCCCTTTGATATGCCGTACTTTTTAGCGGGGTTCCTGCCGTCCATACTACTATCACTCTAACTTATAACTCACTTGGGCAACACACATCAAACTTAGGGAAGAAATTCACAACTTCTTCATTTGAGTCTTTAACACAAGCAAAATTGAATATCAAAACAAAATATAGCATTTACACCTTGACGTATGCAATTATTTTACAATTCCTCATACCTCTACAGATTCAATAATATTAAATGCTCCATTATACCACTAATTATGTCTTACATATCTATTTACATCGCCATAACTAATGTGGCCACCCAATGAAACATTTTTAATTACGGATCATTTCATTTTGCCAAACATTACTGCCATATGTGAATTGTTATCACTAAAGCTTACATGGAAGGTACAATATTTCCTATTATATTGATATTAATTCAAATCTGCTATATGGCTATTTATTATTCATTACACAGTGCCAGAATTCTGCTTCTAAAGCTTGACCTAAGCACAACCATAATTGACTCTGATAGCTAATTGGATACAAGAATTAATCATTACTCATGAGTTACACTTTCTGTTTTATCAGCACACTTTAGATCAACATTTATACCTACAAGTAACTTGCAAACTGATGTTGCTCATGTGCTAAATGACATACTTCAATACTTCAAACATCTCATACTCAATACACTTCATTACACATAACTCCCTCAACTTAATAGCAACTTCAACTGCAAATAAATATATATCTTCAACCTACATCAATCCTCCATATACTTCAATACTTCAAACATCTCATACTCAATACACTTCATTACACATAACTCCCTCAAATTCACAGCAACTTCAACTGCAAACAAATATATATCTTCGACCCGCATCAATCCTCCATATTCGCTGCAATAACTGCATAAAAATACTACTCCAGACTCCTTAGTCTCTCTGTACATAATATTTCACATCATTTATTCGAACAACTATC
This sequence comes from Schistocerca nitens, assembly GCF_023898315.1. Taxonomy (NCBI): domain Eukaryota; kingdom Metazoa; phylum Arthropoda; class Insecta; order Orthoptera; family Acrididae; genus Schistocerca; species Schistocerca nitens. The sequence goes on along the minus strand of NC_064624.1, from coordinate 141,416,669 downwards.
TCCTCATGTATTTGTTTCTTTGTATGTTCATCTACTTACAAGCTGATTCATTACTTCGATTCTCTTACAATTGCTTGACCTTTTCATGCCGCATAAAACAACTCTGTAAGATTACACAAACTCTTGTTTGACCAATTAGCTTCCCACCACATTTTATAAACATTAGCTTTCTGATCTAGTTCTCATTTTATTACTTCTGGAACTAATAATTTTGCAATGTACTGACACTAAGCTGATTTTTGACTTATTGATTCTTTGACATCTCATACTCTACATCAACAGTAACTACTTATCCTTATTTTAAGTCAACTATAAATCTGCTACATGGTTCCTGACTGAATTACTTGGATGACCACTACCAATCCTATTACACACTAACTTTCTTAACCTAAGGATAGAGAAAGATGGTAGAGAAGTGAAACTTGAAATGAGAAATAAAGTCTCACCCAGCTGGGAGTGTACCAGTCGCCACTTGTTATACCAGCAAAGGAGTTGCTGGCTCCCTACACCTTAACTACTTGTCCATATATGAGTGAACTATAAATTGCTATATGGTTGCTGACTGTATTATTTGGATGACCACTGCCTATTCTAAGTACTATACTTTAACTTTCTTAATCTAGCGATAGAGAAAGATGGTAGAGAAGTGAAACTTGAAATGAGAAATGTAGTCTCACCCGGCTGGGAGTGTACCAATCGCCACTTGGTATACCAGCAAAAGAGTTGCTGGTTCCCTACACCTAACTTTCTTCAATTCGTACCTCATGATCCCTTCGTCTATCTTCTTCCCTCTCATATTTCCTGTCATTATCATCATCATCTCTCCCATGATTGTGGTAAAAGTGTCGACCATTGCCATGGTTCGAATGTCCATTACCTCCACCTCTACCTCTGTAATTCGGTGGGCCATTAAGTTGATTTTGACGGTAATTATTTCCACCTTGGTTCTGATCACATATCTGATTGTTTTCCTGTGCACGAATAGTTTCTAATTGCTCCAATACTTCCATTAAAGTATCTTTATCTTTAATCAGGCTTCCAGATAAGTTTTCTTGCATCCTACGACTTAACCTCCTTTTGATTGCTGATATCATTATGTCATCATTCAATGGCTGCTCCAATGTTTCATTCAACTTCCATAGATGCTCAGCAAATTCTCTCAAGGTACCTCTCCAAATATTAAGGGACTTGCGATGCAGTAAATCTTCAAGTGTCGCACATTGGTGACTTTTGGACCAGTATTTCTTTAAAAATTCTTCCTGAAATTGACTGTACCTGGTAGCTTCTTCTTTCTTCCTAACTCCCCAGGCCTATTGCGAACTGAATTTTATCTGAATCTCGTAAGTGTGCTGGGAAAACTCCTCGTAACCACTTAGTAAATATCATTGGATGTAATGCCCCTTTGGGTTTATATTTTTGCCCCATGTTGGTCTGGGTATACCTATTATCAGCATTTACTAATGTAACGAAGTTGCCCTCTCCTACTGTTAAGGTGACACTATTTATCTTCCCATCAATCTCTTTGGTTTTAGTTTCTAGCTCTTGGACTCCCTCCTGCAGCTGTTTGATCTCATTTGTGACTACATGCTCCACAGCCTCCTGCAATTTCACTTGCCAATTTCCCAATTTACCAATATTCACTTGGCACTGCTGTTGAATTTGTATCACATCTTCAATCCGTTGGTTCTGGTATGCTTTCATTTCTCTCATTCTCCCTTCCAATTCAGTTTCGACATCCTTCACATCTCCCTCAGCTTTTCCGATTATCTCTTCTCTCATATCGTTCATCTCTTCTCGGAGTTGATCTACCTTCACCTGTAGCTTGTCATCTCTCTCCTGAAGAGTTATTCTCATCTGTTCCTGGAATTTCTGCAGTCCTTTCCTTAAGTTTTCCTGGTTTTCTTGGGACATCTCTGTTATACTTTTCTTGATTTCTTTGTTCTCTTTCTTAATTTCTTCATTTCCTTTGGACATTTCTTTTATACATTTGTTGGTTTCTTCACTTCCTTTGGACATCCCTTCTATTCGCTTGTTGATTTGTTGGAGCATCTCTCGCATATGCTTGTCGATTCCTTGGAGCACCTTAAGTATTACTGACTGCGATAGTCCATCCTCAAGACTCAGTTCCTTTCTAATTGTTTTTACCGGTGTCTCAGGGTAACCGGTTGAATGACCCAATGGGCTGTCCATTGACATTCCACTGCTACCAATTCCTGACTCATCCTTGTCCTCCTGCCCTATCTCCATTTTTCTAACTACCTCCTCCACAACCTTTTCCTTCAATTCAGGATCCATTCTAACTATTCACTATGCACAGACAAGAAAGAGAAATAAAATTAAATTAAAATAACCTCCAAGTAACCCAAACACTTACTAATTAGCTGATAACGAAATAATCCTTCAATGTATTAGGTTAACGCAGACTGACAAAATTGACCTCTCCATTGAACACCATAAATTACAGAAGCCTATCCACATCAAACATCAATGACTGCATTTATACACAAAATCTCGAAGTAACAAACACACAACTTAGAAGACATATAAATACGTAGTTTACAATAAATAATGCAAATGAGGCACAATTCTGTGCTGTACAGCATGAACACAAGCGCATATTAGCATACCAGGCTTCAGTGAAAATTTGCAAAAAAAAAATGTTAAAAAATATTGTTCTTACAATTTCTGCAATTGTCAAATTTAATTTGAAGTTCCTTCCGCGCTATGAAGATAGTGCAATATTAATTAGTCTCGCGCCAGAAACTCGTCCTCACTCACCCCTCGACGCTCGTCGAAGTCGCGATGTCTTGACGTTTGAAGTCGCGCTAGTAGTCGTGTTGGCGTTGGCTCCTCTGGAGCGGCGTCTGTCAGGCGAAGCGTCGCTGTAGCTGGTGTGGTGCCGTGTGCAAAGCGAAGCTCGCGGAGAATCGCGCTGACGCAGTCTCGTAGTTCGGTGGTTGGCGACGGGATGGAGCTGTTGTCACGTATTTCGTTCATCGGCGGGTAGGTGGCGCAGGCGTCGTATACTTCCGGGGTACGCCACTAGATGTCGAACTCCGCGTCGTCGTTGTTTCTACTTCAGCCACGTGGCTCCGCTGTAGTCACTGGTCGGTGTGGTACATCTCTGCTGTCTAAATCCTTGATGTCGCGGCGTGTGGAATCTCTTCACTGCTTCAGATGCTTTCGTTAGCCGCTCACACTCTGGGTGACGTCATCCAACAATTACGCCAAAAACAACACTCGCGAATGTGGTAACAGTTTACGAGTCCACATCAAATTGAGCGATTTACCCCGATCAAAAAACAATTTCGGATACAAAGTCACTTGAATACATGTTCCTGATACTCTTGTAAAGGAATTTTGGCTGGTTCACTCGCTATTATGCACAAACGTGCCTTTTCTTAGAGTATGAATTTTATAGTAATTCACGCAGGTTTTCGTGTCCATACTTCAATACATTATTAATTAACACTTCTCACTTCAACTCGTAAAAATAAACTGTTTACAGTTTCTGAGTCACTTTTGCACTGTATTGTCTAAATAATGTGCTTCGTTCCCGCGATTTCTAATTTCACCATAAATACGTTACATTACACTGTTTCTAGTTGGAATACTATAATTTTTGTCACGGTAACGACAATACCGAATTATTCTTGCACTAAAATCGTCCGATAATTGCAAATGTCTTTCCACTGAAACCAAAAATGGTGCTTAATAAATCATTGTTTGGATCCGAAGATTGCAACTGTCCTTTTCACGGGAGACAAGATGAAACACCCCCAATTAAAATTCCTTATTGGATTTTGTGTAATTTATCGAAGCCGCCAAACAGTTAATTATTACGATTATATGACCGTGTGCTTAATGGAAGAAAGGCTATCGGTTTTCTGTTGGCTTTGGGGGTATTTCAACCGAGTGCGGCTGTTCTGAGATTGAATAGTGGAAATGAGAGAAAGTTTGTCTATTATTAAGGACCACAAAGGTTGCAATGTAGAAACTGATATATATATTTCCTACTAACACACAAATGCTGAGGCAGTTGCTACTTTCGCCTTACACGTCTAATCACAGTTATATCTTTTTATTGGTTGTTAATTTTCAGTTCTTTGTCACACGCAGTGCTGATGGTTAACATTCACAACAATCCTCACTGCAATCCATGGTTGTTGCTGGCCGACGTGGTTGACGCGAAACACGTAATTCGGCACTTGTCACTTTCTGTTCCATATCACTTGCGAACCGGTGTTAGTGAGGGTCAACCCCTCAACGATCAGGGGGACGTGCTCACTCGTCATACTCCGGTGAATTTTACTCGACCACCATTCTTGTCCATCTTTCCAGCACTACTTCTCACTCGATATTCTCCAGTAGTACTCCGCACTCGACACTAGTCTCACCGCCTCCTGCAGCGCTTGACAATCGACTCCTGTCTACTATCAACCTGGGCGTTGGATACTAGCATCAATGCTCGTGGGATCACGGATCCCTTACAAGATATCACAGTGACTGAACAGTCGACAGTAGTTTTGTTGCTAAATGTGATGTTTGGCCACTATCAAAAGGAGTTGCTGCAGTTCCAGATGACGCAGCTGCAAGGGTACGACTTTATTCCGTCCATATGTTTTTCAAAATAAATGAAATGGCAACGTTCTGATTTTGCCTCCTGGGGCATGTACGAGGGTTGCCCAGTAAATAATGCCCCATATTTTTTTTCTCCGAAATAAAAAATATTAGAAATGTGAAACTTTAGGTGCGAGTTATTTGAAGTTTCCCGCGTGTGTACGCAAAGTTTCAATTTCCTCCGACAGAGAGCGGTGGTGTAGGAATGTTCTAAAATGGCGTCTGCAAGTGACATCCGTCAGAAACAACGTGCAGTGATTGAATTTCTCGTAGCAGAGGAAGAAACCGTGGGCAATATTCATAAACGCTTGTGCAACGTCTACGGAACATCTGCAGTCGATAGGAGTACTGTTGGTCGCTGGGCACAGAGGGTGAAAGCATCAGAGGGCGGTGCTGCGGAGCTCCGAGATTTGCCGCGGTCGGGAAGGCCTCCCACGGCTGTCACGCCTGACATGTTGCAGCGGGCTGATGTTCTCATTCGACGGGATCGACGCATTACGACTCGACAATTGGCACTGGAGTTGTCAGTAAGCAAAGGAAGTGTGGATGTGATTATCAATCAGCTTGGATACTCAAAAGTGTGTGCAAGATGGGTTCCTCGGTGTCTTACTGTCGATCACAAATCCCAAAGAAAAGACATTTCTTTCGATTTGTTGCGACGCTTTCACGTTGACGGGGAGGCCTTTTTGTCACGGATTGTGACGGGTGATGAAACTTGGGTGCATCATTTTGAGCCCGAAACAAAAAGACAATCGATGGAATGGCGTCATGCTTATTCTCCACAGAAGAAAAAATTCAAAACAGGTCCTTCAGCCGGAAAAGTCATGATGACTGTGTTTTGGGATTGCGAGGGCGTAATTCTCATTGATGTGATGCCAAAAGGCAGTACCATTAATTCAGAGGCTTATGTCAAAACATTAGACAAACTTAAGCAGCGCTTCCGGCGCCTTGGGCGTCATGTTAACCCACAGGATGTTTTGATTCAGCATGATAACGCTCGTCCTCACACAAGTTTGAGGACTTGTGAACACATCGCGAAACTGGGTTGGATAGTGTTACCCCATCCACCCTACAGCCCCGATTTGGCTCCTTCAGACTTTCACTTGTTTGGGCCAATGAAGAATTTCATTCGTGGAAGACGTTTTGCCGATGACGAAGAAGTGATTCACGAAGTGACAACCTGGCTCCGTAGGCAGAGTAAAGATTTTTACCGGCAGGGAATACACGTTCTTGTGTCTCGCTGGAAAAAGGCCGTCGAACTTGAAGGAGATTATGTGGAAAAATAAAGCAAGTAGACAAAACATCAGTCTTTCACATATGTAAATTTGATTGTTGTGGAATAAATACTTCTGGAGAAAAAAAATATGGGGCATTATTTACTGGGCAACCCTCGTAGGATATACTATCAATGACATTGACTTGTAATTGTATGCATGGTTGTGTCATAGCCTATACGTTGGTCTGGAACCAATAGCAGAACATTCGTTTCAACAAATGTGCTAATTAGTCAACGTCATATTATTGTGAACGAAACCGTTGTTTGAGGCTCGATTTGCGGCAGCCATTCCCAATAGTTTGTTAGGGACTGATAAGCATATGTCGTCCATCGAAACCAATACCTCATTATAGAGGTCTGGCGTGAATCGAATGTTCAGATTTTGATTATTAGAATGCATGGATGTTAACCCTTCGAAGCAATATTTTATCGAACATAACTATAATCGTGGGTCCAAATGGACCCTTAAATAAAAATTCAACATAATCCCCATAAAAGATATAATTCATATGAAAATACATAATGATTGTATTAAAATAAATTTTATTTCAAATATAAATAAACTTTTATTGAGTAAAAATTTTACATTGTATTATTTTTCTAGCTTTAAGACCTATGTTTCATGTTTCATGAGATTTTTAGTATGTTACTTTGGAATGTTATATGATAACAAAAAAGGCTTATGTCAAAAAACCTAGATACACTATGGGGTTTCTCATAACATTCCCTTAACATAAATAACGGCTCTATATGCCATCAGTCAGAAACAAAAATAATGAAAACGAAACACGGAACTGTCCAAATGTTATCTATATCAGTACATGAACGAAGAATGACACTTGGTACACAACACTTCTTTTCCTGCATGCCATTTACAGATGAATTTAAAACATGTGTCACAGTTTTGTGACTGTTTGCTGTCAGTTTTATGACCACATAAATAATATTTTCCTCTTTTTCGTGAAGCACATAGATAAAAGCATTGTATAAACAATGTGTTTTAGCATCGCAAAGGCACTTAATCTTGATGCCATATTTAGCTTGATGCCATATTTAGCAGACTTCGAGCTCATATAAAGCCTGAAAAAACATTTCCCTCTAAAAGAGCAAAGCAGTTCATCAACTGTCAAATACTCTGAGCAGCTTTTTTTTTTTGACAGTTCTCAATGAAATTTCTAAATATTTTGGAGTGAGAGTAGCGCTTTCATTAGTTCTTCTTCCTTCCCTAGAATTCATATATTGAAATATCAAAGCAGATAACAGGAATATAAATTGCTTCATTGACATCGTTATTCTGAATATATCTCGGCTTATTCTAGCAGTTGCCCATAAACCCTGTATGTCTTCATGGCCAGATTTCAATACACCTGGTAACAGTAACAACCCAAAGAACGCTTTCATTTCCATAACACTCACATGGTTAGTGGAAGTAGCAATAGTTTAATACTTTTCTGAATATTCTGTTATTTTCTGATTAGTGTGAGTGCAAATATGTGTGATCATTTCATCTGATATCAGCAACTGCCGTGATTGAATTTGTGACATGATGCGTTTTTCAAGAACTGTATCGATGAGACCAGGCAGGTGAGTGATGATGATGTGGTCTCTGCTCTGGACCTAGCTGGTGGATGAGTAGACCACTTGAACTACTTGAGAGCCGGCTAACTCTCTCTACTGAATCACCAGACTATGAATTGCTTGAATGAGAAGCAATTTCTTGCTGTGTATTTTCATCGCCACTTATGTCATCGTCACTTATGTTCTCTTAATCTCAAGGTTCAAAATCGCTTAAAGATTCTGTATCTGAATATTTTTCGTCTAATAACTGTTCACAGATTTCTTTTTCAGTGAGACTCTGCTGCATTCTGGGAACAAAGTGCCTGAAACCCACAAAATAATCCAATATACACTGACTAAAAGAAGCCCTTATCTGCAATCGTGGGTCACATTGGAATTTCAGTAAATTTCAAGTAGCGAGCTCCCTGTTCCTGGTGCACCTCACAATGTACTGAGACAGGAACGTACCTACAGCTTTTCCATGGAGGAGGGGGGATTGTAACACTATCATTTAGGAAGGTAAACCTGTCTTCGCCCCACCACATAAACAGATTTTGCTGTTAACGCCAATAGTTAATCAAGCAGAAATTTAAAAACCCACAAATGCGTTAGCATCCATATTACATGCGCCTATAACTGTAGAGAAACATTAATTCATGCAAGCGTCTTTAAATAAAACATATGTATTGTAGCTGTTGAGGTATTTATTTATGAAAAATCAGCTAATTCTAAGCTAACATTGAAGGTAATTATATATTTTTGAATATCATTATTAATCATTTATATTAAGCAATAATATTATTATATTACTCTTTGTATTTAAATTGTGACACTTTGGAATTTTGCTGCAACTTCAGGTCGTAAGTTAATTTAAAAATAAACATTAATTACTTTAATTTAAAGTATTATATTTAGCCTTTTACGTCTTGCTGATAACTTACTAATAATTTCTTCACAATCTAGTTGCACCACCAGGGGTGCAAAATTTTTTTATCCGCCACTGTTTGTCACATTTACTTTTCAGCCAATGAACAGTCCACCATTTTTGCTGGCAGAAAAGCTACTTCAACATGGACAAAGTTGCAACTATTATTCATTATTAAACTTCATTAAATTATACCACACTGTACAGTCTCAGTGATCGTAGTTTCAAGATTAGGTACCACAAAAAGAGAGCTCCAAAACAATCACACGCTTTCTATGTTTATATTGTCCATGGAAAACTTATTTTAGAAAAATTATAAGAAACTTTCAATAAGTGATTGAATAATTCCTGAAGTTGAGATTTACTCTGCCAATACATGTGCCTGTAACCACATGAAATTTCATTAAGATGAGACTAACACGTTTCAAGAGTTTTCAAGTGAGTAGTTCCTAGGGAAAACGCCCATAATCCAGGCAATTGTTACTATAAATATAAGTGGAAAATAGTTATTAAACATTATAACCAAATTCTCTCATATAATAGCCTAACGCAGAATTAAACTAGAAAAAATTGGTATAACGTATTTTGCGATAGACCCATTTGTTAATTTGTAATTAAATGTTAAACTAGAAGGTTCTTCTTAATTTTTGCAAAACTGCGGCTCAAAATCATATAACCCTTTTTATAATGGTTAATAGGAGACTCACCCTTCTTTGCTTCATCCTCAGTTTTCCTGGATGGTCCCGCTTCTTCATGCTGAGATTCCACATCACGTGGTGACATGCCACTCTCTTTCGAAACAAGTGCATCAGAATTCTGTGTCTCTTTTTTAGAAAAAAAAACAGAAGGGATTTCTGTCTTGTCCGTTTCATAGTTTTTTTTTTTTTTCAAACGCGACTCTTTTAACAACTAAACACACGCACGCACAGTTTAAGCTGGCTTAACATGCTACGCCCGAAACTTCGTCACTCTAATTGTGACTGCCCAAGGGGAAGCTACAGAACACACTGGATTTATTCCGTTCAATGTTGCCAGCCAAAAATAAGTTAATTCCGCTATTAGCACATCCAAATTCCACTACAGATTCAAATGTAATTTATGATATAGTCTACATAATTCCTGACGATATACATGCTAAATAAATAATTTAAGCTATAAACAAATATATTCCATATCTTTCCAGCTGGGGCATTTAACGATCAGCGACAGCTTGGACGACAATGTCCAGTGGTGGACCTGAATATCGTGCTTCATTCAAATAGTTGCTGTTAATATAGTAATTGTCGTTTGATCCGACAGGTAATTTTCCTCTTTATATGGAATCTGAACTGACTAAGGCGTAAGGAGTTAATTTACAAGGTTTTTTTTTAGCATTGTGTGTGTGAAACGTTTCAATGTTTATTAAAATCACAGTGAAATATATGAATTTGTTGATGCAGCAATATTTTGATCACCTTCAGTTCTCAGATAATACTTGATACGTTTTTCAAACTTACGGAAATGTCCCTCCGTAATTACGTACGAAATATAATAATGATCAATAACGGTTCTTTTTTTTGGATGTCTAGTCATACTTTCAACAAGTCACTTAACGTTTCTGCGAGTAGCTTAGTAAGTCTTTCATTTTTAATGTCTGTCATGATGGAGAAAGTACCTGCATTCCCGTTCATATATTACATGTTTTGTACTTGGCAGTGAAAATTTGCGAGGGTTTTACATTTCGCCAAAGAAAGTTGAATTCCACTACATTTTTAACAATTCCAGAATTTCGCCGCTACGCCACGAAGGCCAAAAAACTCCAATACGCTTAGCGGAATTCCGCAACGGTTGGCAAGTTTGCACTCACTTCCGTTGCACACGTAGTGAGGGTGGGGGTAGACACCCCGCCACAGGGCACAGCTGTTTTTTGCAGCCTCATTTCTCCATAGCGTTCACTACGCCAACGAAGCGCAGTGCGCGACTATTTTTTGCACGGGGTTTCAAAAGCGGGTATTCTTCTAATATTGGCGTTTTTTTGAGTAAACTAAGGAAGGGGGGGGGGTAGCACACGAAGAAAACTCCATGTGTTTCCGTTGTTAGACGGTTTTATTCTTGCCGGCGTGTCCTAAATGACCCACGGTTCCGGTTAAGCATGACGTGAACTTTACTGCAGATAAGGTGTGTTTTTGCTATGGTTGAGCAATATTCGCTGCATCACAGAGTGAAGTGCCCTATGTGCCTCGTTTTAAAGGCGATTATATTCCTTAAGGGCTCCAAAATAAGTGAAACATAGCCTACCTCACCGTTTTCTCTGCTTAGTTGTTGGAAGGATGTCGGTCTACGTACGCTGATTAACAGTAACCGTAAACAGAAGCATTGTGCATTGTTTGGGCGACCAGTATACAAGCGGCCTAAACCGTTGGACGACTACAAACTAGGACGGCTGCAACTGCTCTACATGGTTGGCGACGTTGCAACTTGTTCGCTGATGTTTTCTGCTACAGTCAAGCGCCGGTATACCAGTCGTGGACGATAGACTGGAGATGACTGTGAGAAGACGTCGGCCAATCGCACGCTGGCCGACGCTTTTCCAGGATGACAACGCGAGAGCGGCGGCCCCTACGCGAAGACGAATTAGCGCCGCGCCCGACTGGTCGCGGCCCAGTTAAGTGGTAGCTTCAAGATCAGCGAGTTCTGTAGCACCTTGTAGGTTAGGCACTTGCACATCAGCAACTTAGGATTGTTTATACTGAAAAAAATGGTTCAGATGGCTCTGAGACCTATGGGACTTACATCTCAGGTCAGTCCCATGACTTAGAACTACTTAAACCTAACTAACGTAAAGGCATCGCACACATCCATGCCCGAGGCAGGATTCGAACCTACGACTGTAGCAGCAGCGCGGTTCCGGACTGAAGCGCCTAGAATCACTCGTCCACAGCAGTCGGCGTTTATACTGAAGATCGTTGCTTATTTTGCATGTCGGCCTTTGCTTGTGACACATCTGTGTAATTGACAAAGTTTTGTTATCTTTTCCTTTTGTAATAAAACTCACGAATACGATTTGTCTGAGTGTTGCCTAACGATCCGAGAAAGCAGGTTTTCTAGACACCCCACATTTGACGACTAGGCTGGATCTAACATTTTTCATGCGTAATATGTTGACACGTGAGAGTAAAATTGCGTCTTATCAAAAGTAATGGCCATGCACAGTGAGAAAGGTGCTGGTAACACAGTTCGAGGTGGTGACAATCCCCTTGCACTGCCATTTTCTGTATGTGAAAGACACGCTCTGTCCATTTTGAATCTGAACTATCAAAGGAGAAACTATGTCGATCGTGGCTTGGAAGAGAAAAAAAATGCACTATACAGCTTCATTGTTACAGGGTACCAGTTAAAATTGGTCGATTTTATTGATATATGCTTTCCACTGCCCTATCACTCATTTTGTAGCCTGGTTCGCAAATGTACTTGATCCATTTTGCCAAATTGCACTATTCGCTGTTGGTGTGAGGCTTGCACGTTTTCGCGGAAGACGGTGAATCTGGTATATCCTAATGATTAACTACTTCAGTATTATGGTTTCATAGTTTTATTAAAGTGATCGATTGTCTGGTATCTTCAGTCAATGGTCGACGACAAAATTGGTATCCGTCATTGCCAGGTGTAGTCTCGCCGACAGTCATCTTTCGTTACTTTTCCTGCATTTTCCGAGAGGCATGTAAGGAGAACTGGTGTTGCAGAATTCATATGGACTACAAATGATGTTTTTCTTGAAGGCTTCCATTAGATATGGGTCAATGTCGACTTCTGGTTTTTGTGCTTCTGCTGATGAGTTTGAAGTGGCCTCGATTTTGTGGCCAATAAAATCAAAATGTATTCGTGTGATACTCATCTACTTTGCCGTTCAACGGAATACATGCAGCAGCGTGTCTCTCCAAAACCATGATGATCGACAATGAAAATTATTCAGAATTTCAATGTCTGTATAATGTCACGCGCGGACAATAATATGAGATTCATGTGATGACCCTCCAGTGAACCTAAGTTCTTTTACTTCACGTGAATGGTGGCATTTGAATATGTTAAAATAAGCTGAGTGGCCATTTGTGGAAACAAATGTCATTGTACCTTGCGCGTTTCATTCATGTGCAGTGGAAAGCCTTGTCACTAATATGACAGTTTTTCCCAGCTCATTGGCATTCCGTTGCCATCATTAACGACTGACTGACGTAAATAAGGGAACTCTCTGGAACGCCATTTGGCTAAATTTAATCGAATGTATTACTGGAACAATTGTTGACATTTCAAGATCTGATTTTCAGCTTTTCCACGAACCATCAATCGATGTGAATAGTAATTCGTAGCTCTAATTTCCTTATTTGTTTCCTTAGCACTCTCTCAATTTCTTAGCTTTATATTGTGGCCGACCGCGGTGGCCAAGTGGTTCTAGGCGGTTCAGTCCTGAACCGTGCGGTTGCTACGATCGCAGGTTCGAATCCTGCCTCGGGCATGGATGTGTGTGATGACCTTAGTTTAATTAGGTGTAAGTAGTTCTAATTTCTTGGGGACTGATGACCACAGATGTTAAGTGCCATAGTGCTCAGAGCCATTTGAACCATTTGATATTGTGAAAACATCAATGTTCTCTTCGTCAAAATACACTCCGATACTGCAATCCTTCGTATGAGAGATGAGATTTGGATACTCGATTAACATCGTCATATCTGCGAAGAAGAATTACATCAAGTTAGTTAAATTCTCTGCGAACATGCGAGTTTAACTCTGCGCCAACTGTAACTGTCATTATTTCATTAATTGTGGGAGTTATGTTTTCAGTTTCGCGTTGGCTGACAGGTGTTCTGCCTGCTCTAGCTACAACTTTGTAGCATCAGCAGGCATTCATTCAAGGCCAGATGTGAACTATAGTTTTAATTCGTTTGTAGATCGAATAAAATTTGTAATGCAGTGACAGTTTCTCCTTTAGCATCTATACTGAACTGAGAACGTTAACAAAGATATTTATGAGTGTTTTCCATGAAGTAAATACGAAATAATTTGTATCTTCATTTGTCTACGCTAGTGGAGATCCTGTAAGATGATAAATTTTCCCTTGTACTTTCAATGTTGCGATAGAATTTTCACACATGATACATGTTGCACCGGGTAATGTCATTTGGATACGTGAATTGTACTAATGTTTGTATAAAGTCAGAAAATATTATGGCATTCATTTGATGACCCTCCAGTGAACCTAAGTTCTTTTACTTCGTCCCATGAATGGCTGCATGTGAATATGTTAAAATAACCTGAATGGCCATTTCTGCATACAAATGTTCGATAGGTTTATGTCACCTGGTACTAACGTTGATAATGTTGAGGGTGATGAATGTAATTTCGTCTATTTCGCTTATCCACCTGCTTTGTGTATTGCTGGTGTTTCATTTTAGAGAGCACTACAAGTTCAATTATCAGATTCTGTGTGATGCCTCAAATCAAAATTAGCGCCACAGTGTAATGTACCAAGATATAGATCGGTATGCAGTGCTCATCTGAATTTAAAAGCGCGTAGTCGATCGCTTTCCAATTTTACTTCAAGGTGCTCGTTTGTTTCTGCGGTTCGTGATGCCTTTTTCTTCCGTGCTGGAGGTCTACATTGACCAACAGCTCGTTGTCAAGATGGCGTAACTGATTTAAAAGAGAAAGGGAGGAAATTGGGGCTCAAACCCGTCGAGATCTAGGTCACTAGAGACAGAGCACACGCTCGGAATGTTTCAATGACGGGGAAGAAATCCGGCAATTGCCTTTCAAAGGAACCACTCCAGTATTTTCCAGAAGCGACAAGGTAATCACGAAAACTTAAATCTGGATGCGCAGGTTCGAAATCTTCATCTTCCCGAATAAGAAAATTTGCTAACGACTGCATCATCTGGTTCGCTTGATAGTGAAAGTATTACTTCGCGGAAACTATTATAATTAGTTTGTCAAAAGAAGAGAAAATTGTGTCAGTTGTGTTATTCCGAGTTGTAGTTTGAAGTTTATAATTAACACGACTTGTTACGTAACACACGAACAGAAATGTCTATATCTATGTTCAACTCACTTAACATACTTCGTACATACGGAAACGCAAGAACTGCCGCTGAACAATGTGACACACACAAATATGTTAAAAGGCCACGCGCACCACCTATTCGACAATAAAATTTGAGTACATGTCTATGGTAACGCCTCAATGTTGACGTACCTGCACAGACGGATAGCGTTTTCGCCTTCGGCCACTTGCATTCAGTTTAAAGTTGGCAACTTCCGAGATGCCTGTCAGTTACATTTCCATTGTGTGTTAACGGCTGCCAAAATGTTTGCTTAATTTTTTCATTAATTGCTCTTGTTTATTCTTGGCATGTTTTATTCTCGACACATCCAGTTTCTAGATTTTTCTTCGACAACTTTAATACAATTGAGAAATCTCCGTTTGTTGATACACAACAAATCAGCAAAGTTTAATAGCAAAAGATCGAGTAGTATGGAATCGAAGGAGGGACAAATAAAGAAACATTCATATATATGTTTCAGTTCTCGTGTGGCGTTTGTTTTTGTAATATGTGCCACCGAATCAGTTGACGAATATGCGCATGAATCAGGTTACGTAAAGCTGAACCGCCGTTTTCGGGTATGGAAAGCTAGTTCGATGAATAGCCACATATGTGCACCACCTTTCCTACAATGCCGTCCTTCCAATTGCTTATTACGAAAGTGCTTTGCAATTGCCATTCTGTCAGATTTATGAATGCATCCGTTGCTCATTTTTAAGGTGTTTTGGCATGATGGAACACATGAGCCACTAATATGTCGAAGGTTGCACAACTCGAGCCACATTAAGCTACCACATGCGACAACAGCAAAAGAGTTCTACGTAGTTGCAGAAATTACTGGTTCTCGACGGACTTGAAGGTATCTTCCCCATTCTTCCTCCTCTGTCAGAGTGGTAACTACAGTCCACATTCTCTCTTACAGACGTTTAGCAATCCCACCAGGTTATTCAAAGGAATTGTGCAGAGAGTTTGCAAGACAAACTCTTCTGGTAGAGAGGTTTGAGAGTTTCTAGGAACTTTATTCTGCCGTGATTGGCAACAAAACGCAACAAAATATGCTTTTTTGGTGCGAACCGACAGAACGATCAAAGGGAGCTTCGCCTTTTCGTGCTACTTGGAGGCGAACGCATGGGCAGTCGGTCGACGCAGGTAACTTGGTCGGGCGTGATGAACTGGGATATCTCCTCTAGACAGGGAGAAGCTGCTAAGACGGGCCTTGAGCTCATTATACGTAATAAAGTGATTCTGGAGAAACAATACGGCACGTAGAATTTCATCTGGAGTTAACGGCAGTATGGATCCATGTCACGAAGCATTTCATATTTTCGGGAGACGTCGGTGTTTCATCACAGATGTTTCGCTCTAATTTTTGCCACGGATAAATATATAGAAGTTCGGTGGGTGTGCAGGCCAATTTGCGTTTCCTGAGCTACCGTTCCGATGCTCTCCAAATATTCTCTTAGGAACGTTTGTCATTGTACACTGATGAGCTTAAGAAACCTGTTATAGGCATGCGTATTGAAATACACAGACATGCAAACAGGCAGCGCCTGTATAAGACAAGTGTCTGGCGCATGTGTTAGATCGGTTACTGATGGTACAATGGCAGGTTATCAAGATATAAGTGAGTTTGAACGTGGTGTTATAGTCGGTGCACGAGCGAAGGCACACAGCATCTCCGAGGCAACGAAGAAGTCGGGATTCTCCCGTACGACCATTTCACGAGTGTACCGAGAATATCAGGAATCCGGTAGAACATCACGTCGCCGCTGTCGATGTGGCCGGAAAAAGATCCTGCAAGAACGGGACCAACGATGACTGAAGACAATCATTCAACGTGACAGAAACGCTATCCTTCCGCAAATTGCTGCAGATTTCAATGCTCGGCCATCAACAAGTGTCAGCACGCGAACCATTCATTGAAACATCATCGATAGGGGGTTTACAGTAGAAGGCCCACTAGTGCACCCTTGATGGCTGCCGGACACAAAGCCTTACGCATCTCTTGGACCTATCAACACTGACATTCATGTGTTGATGACTGGAAACATGTTGCCGTGTTTGGCGAGTCTCTTTTCAAATTGTATTGAGTGGACAGACGTGTACGGGTACAGAGACAACCGCATCCTGTCTGATCACCTGCGTCCATTCACAACCATTGAGCGATCCGACGGACTGGGGCAGTTCCAGCAGGACAATGCGACACCCCACACGTCCATAATTGCTACACAGTGCCTCCAGGAACACTCTTCTAAGTTGAAACACTTCCGCTGGCCACCAAACTCCCCAGTCATGAACATTATTGAGCATATGTGAGATTCCTTGCAACGTGCTGTTCAGAAGAAATCCCCACCCTCTCGTGTGGACAGTCCTGCAGGTTTCATGGTGTCTGTTCCCTCCAACACTAGTTCAGACATCAGTCGAATGCCTACTCTGTCGTGTTGCGGCACTTCTGAGTGCTCATGGGGGCCTTACACGATAATGGCCACGTGTACCAGTCTCTTTGGCCCTTCAGTGAGCGTCCAGAATGGGAGGGACATCCGTCGTGTTGGTACCACGCTGATTGCCTTGTTTTCAGTGGAATGTGTTCCAGTATTTGCGGGCAACAGAGTGTACTTAGACGCAAATCAGTAAAACGTAGGTCTTGAGAAACACACATAAAGCGATAATGTAGCAAGAGGGCAGTTTTACTTTTTTTTTTTTTTTTTTTTTTTTTTTGAGTTAGCGTGGAAGTTCAAGTGACGATTAGTACATATTGCAAAGATTGGCTTGCCCATGGTTTAAAACGATGTTTATCTTTTAACACAATTTAGCGTAGGTACGTCAGATCACTTTGCACTTTCCGTAGATGATGTTCAGAGAACTGTAACCAATCTGTTGCCATGAAGTTGTTGATGAAGAGGATGAAATGCGATTGAATGTAGAATTGGCAGAACACTTGTTCATGTTAGTGACATGGTGAATGGGCGTAGATACAATATCATCCATGTACTGAAAACTTTGGCGTTGAGGATAAGTACTCTTCAGGTCGGTGACATGAAGGGTGTATGGTAAGGGACGTAAGGGACTCGGTATCGCATCCTGTGGAATGCCACAAGACATCACGCGAGGCACATATGACACTTCTTTCTGGTCACTGATGTAAACGTTACGACAGGCTAGTAAATCATAGATAATTCGTAAAAGTGCGAGGTGCAGCAGTAGTACAGTCATAAGCTCCTGAAAAATCAAGAAATTAAGTCATAAGGTACCCTCAAGTGAGCAAGATTTTTTCAGTGTCCATTGCACCGGATGTGAAGTTGTCAAAAATACTTCTACCCTTAGAAAATCCGTAATGCGTCTGGGGGAGCTTTTCCTGGTTTTTTTAACCACCATTCTAATCTGATACTATACCTTACATGTGGTGACTTCTCGCTGGGGAACGAGGGAAATGGTGCATCCATTACTGCACAGTACCATGACCAATCCGCCTTCAGGACGAGCCATTTCAGACGTGACCTGTTGACCGTTACAGGGATCTGTGTGAACACTGATACAAGAAGAGTGTCGTGACTCGATCCCACAGGATGAGAATAGCAGTCCATGCAAGAAACGAGGGAATAGAAAACAAGGTAGGTGGTTGAGGGTCGCTGACCCAGTAACAGGAGTAATGTAGCCGAATCGTCACTGAGAACGACAAGATTGAACTCCTCAAGAATCTTCATAACTCGGCACCCAGTTTATCATGCAACACGCCGGCCCAAAATGTGTTGCGCTCGTTAAAATCGTCACAGAGTAGGAAAAGAGGTTCCAGCTGCTGTGCAATGCATATGACTCGTCGGTGGAAATATACGACAGCAGACAGCCACAATGGTGATTCGACCAACTGCAGACGAGAACCTGACCGCTACCGCTTGAAAGCTGCGATAGCGTCGTGGTACATCAGTACTGGTGTGTGGCACAGCACACCACTGGTCAAGAGCGCAGCTCCTTCTCGGTCTCCCTGTCTATTCAGTATACCCGATATCCCCAAAGGGGGCTGCAGTGTCAGGTTGAGACCTTGTATCAGAGATGGTTGCCACTGCTGTTTTCCACGCCCAAAGGTCTTGTGGGAGTACATCCGCGTTGGTGATCACAGATAGCGCATTCCATTGTTGTACCTTAAATCCTGCCATAGCCGCTAGGAGTTGGGAGGGGCGTTAATCATTGTCATAAATTATTCAAAATGATAGTCACAATCGCATTATTTATTTTCCGCCAACCGGTTTCGACCCGGTTGGCGGCAAGCGACCAAATGGTGTAAATTGCCCTGAAGATGACCGCAACGCGAGTTGAAACCGGTTGGCGGCAAAGTAAATAATGCGATTGTGTCTGTCATTTCGAATAATTTATTATAAGTAAATTAATCGCTGTTTATCTCCATACACATATTTTGTCTAAGAATTGTCCTATGGGCCGTATTTGTAAAGTGGCAGGTGGCTGTCTCTTTCCAGCTGGGATGCCAGTGGCGGTGGTGACGGTCTTGTGGAATAGTTTTGTTTAGCGATGGGCGGTTATGGTGCCAACCTTGGAGTTAGTGGCGGAATATCCGGGCATATTAGTGGAATGGGAGGCTGTCATACACGATCTGAGTGTGTGTACTGTGAGCTACCAGTTACCCTTCCCGACGTGGCGTAGGCCCTTGTACGTTGTAGCTCTTGTTGATGGAGAAATACCACACATCGCCTATCTGAAACTGAGCGCTGACCAGAGCATTTTAAGCAAGGTGGAACCGTCGCGTTGCACGAATCGCCACACCTGCTTACGCACTGGTTCGCCCAGTGACGAAAACGTCAGAAATTTCTACACGCGATGATAAAGGCAACCTAAGGTTCATAACACTACCGGTTCTTTCTCAATTAGTAATATACCCTAATGTTCCTCCTGATAAAGGATTTTAATTTGACCGTGATTGTGTCTAATGGTCAAGGTATGGGACTATTTTCGTTTCTCTAAGCATTCCTATTGAAAGGAGGTAATAACAGAATAAACGAGACTAGAATCCCGGTTCTATTAATAATAAAGTAAACTGCGATTACACGCAAGGAAACGGTCGCCAGCCTAATTAGAAAAAGTGGTATCAAGAGCGAGCACGGATCATAAAGGGAGTTAACTATTGGGATTGACTTCACTTGATACTGAAATTACGTTTTACAAATAAGACACCAAGCAGTATCAAAATTTATCAAGCAATGTAACAGCAGTTTTGCCTGAACAACACAGAAGGTTATTAACCGTTTTTGCAACAACTGGCTCACAACAGCACTTATAGACTATATTAAGGCAGTCACCGAATGATTATTACAAGTGAACAGTTATTAACTGTGGAGCAATATTAACTTCTACAAGAGGTACTTCGATCAGCTTACTTGGTGGAAAATAGTGTCCTTAAAACATTTGCTGTCCTTGCTCGAAAGGGAAGCAGGGATTGGGAAGGGAGTGAAACAGGTTTGTAGCCTATATCCAATTTTATTCAATCTCTGTTTTTAAGCAATCAATAAATGAAAATAAAGAAAAATTTGGAGGAGCAAATAAAGTCAAGAAAGGAGAAATAAAAACTTTGAGGTTTGCCTATGACACTGTAATTCTGTCAGACAAAGCAAAGGAGTAGGAAGAGCAATAAATCAGAATGGACTGTGTCTTGAAAGGAGGATATGAGATGAACGTCACCAAAGTGAAACGAGGGTAATGGAATTTAGTGGAATTAAATCAGGTGATGGTGAGGGAATTAGATTACGAAATGAGTCACGAAGTAGTAAATGAGTTTTTCTATTTGGGAAGTAAAATAGCTGATGATGGTCGAAGTAGAGAGGATATAAAATTTAGACTAGCAATAGCAAGGAAAGCGTTTCGGAAGAAGAGAAATTTGTTAACACCGAGTATAGATTTAAGTGTAAGGAAGTATTTCCTGAAAGTATTTGTGTGGAGTGTAGCGATGTATGGAAGTGAAACGTGGGCGATAAAGAGTTTAGACAAGGAGAGCATAGAAATTTGTGGTGTGAGATGTGTTTTCACACCGCCACATCTCGTCACATAAAACACTGATTTGAGTAATGAAAGCGGCCAAGAGCCATTTATTTGCCAATGTATAATATTTAACTACGCACTGTAATGATCTATTTTGACGATTTACGAGGAGAAATGAAGCCAGCACCACTGACGCTCCTAAGAATAGATTAACTCTGCACGCATGTAAAAACATCGATATTAAAGACAGACTGAAGAAAATTGAATACTAAAAAAAACAAGCGCGCAACCCATCGTCCACTGCCGGACGATATCATTTTTTTTATCTCCTGTATCATACGGACGCACCATTACATAGGGGTCATTATTAGACTTGTAATTTGTTAAACCCTACAGATAAATACTGTCATTTTGTTGCATGTGGGACAATCATGTATAAAAACGCAGAGTGGTTAATGAATCGACATTTCTAAGTGATTTGTAAACTTTTCAAAACACTCAAGTTCTGTCATTGTTATTGACGTAAGTGTCAACATATTATATGTACGTTAAGTCCAAGTTCGTAAATATAGTGTCAGTTACCCTAAATCTGTGTTTGCTTAATCATTTACTTTCTACGTGCCAAGTTTTTTTACAGAGCCAACCGTGTCCGACGTGTCATTGTGCGGACAGAACAGTCGAGGCCGACGTAAACATACTACTTATATTCCCCCCTTGTAATATTCCTCAAACTCAGTTTTAAAGTGGTCCTTAGGTACTTTTTTAGTGCTAGTGACGTCTGGGAATTTCTTAGCAAACTTTGCTTCTCCAACCACACAAAGCCTCACTGTTCCACAATGGTACGCGGCACTTTCTAAACGGGAACGGGAGGCACGCAAGTATATGTTGCTTCCCCTCCTCAGTCTGATGCTTAATAATAATAATAATACTAATAATAATTCCTTACATCACATGTGGCACCCGAACAGCGACATGAATCAAAATCATAGCTCATCCTCTTGTTTTTAATATCATGTGGAACCAGAGACGGAACTTTTCTGGAAAGGACGGACGTGGATCATATTCTGGTGACTACCAACAGAACGATAAAATACATCTGGTGGCCGTAATTACAGGAGTCGCTGTTTCAAGACAACGCAAAGTGAGTAGAATCCTTTGTGTTTGTGAAAACCCTGCTTCTGTAGTGCATTTTCTGACATTCAAGTGCTGCGCTCATTTAAAATCCAGCTTTCCCGCCAAACCCCGCTTCATTTTGAAAATTTATTCAGATTAGTTATCTTAAAAACCTTTCTTTGAAATTTTTAAAGTCGATTTTGTTGAAGTTCAAAATATTTATTGTTTGACTGTAGTTGTCTGTATATGTTCTCTTGTAGTCATTCTTGTCATTCAAATCCAAGATGTGGAAATATAGCGTTGGTGGGGGACAGCACCGTTGTCTTCAATTGTTTACATTTAGTGGAATCCAAATCGTCTCTTTTGTGTCGTGCTGTTCAGTTTTCATTGCCGCCAGTGACAATTGACTGTTTTAGTAACTCAGAGATAGACACCCCGTATGAGCAGTACAGTAGTATTACCAGTTGGTCTATCGCGAAATCTTTGGTTGCAAACACGGCAGAAGACAAGCGAGTGGATAATTCCGCAGATGAACTTCCCGAAACAAACGCTGGTACATACCACGTCCGCTCGCGTGTAATTTCTAATCTCCCGGAGTCTCAGCAAGGCGTGTTAAATATAGAGGACGAGGAGCGTGAGCTAAGATTTGGACAAACATCTCAGATGAGTCAATCGGATAAACTTGACATGTGTACTGAAATGTGCCAGAGAGAAAAACGGGAACGTGATGAGAAGGAAAGGCAACGCGAAGAGAAGGAGTGGGACGAGGAACCAGCCTTGTTGTTCTCCAACTTAAAATCGGACTTGGAAACTGAATTTTATTCTATGGGAAGTAACTTAAAGGCAGATGTACGAACTAAACTTGACTCAATGAATAGTAATTTGAAGGCCCAATTAAAATCGGTTACTGGTAAACTCGGATCACAAATGGTTACAGTAAGGGCAGAAATTGACTCAGTAAAGGGTATTAAGAAAACCAAATTTGGTACAGTGGAAATCAAGATAGATTCGGTAAAGGACGAACTAAAAGAAGGTCTCAAACGTGAAGTAGATTCGATTAAAACCGACGTACGTGCAAAAATGGATAGTAACATTTCCACAGTGGCAGATCAAATTGTGAAGTTGGAAAATGGCATGAAATCAATCGCCAACCAACTTCAGCTTCAAGTAACCGCTTGCCAGTCTGAGGCGGCGAAGACGCTTAAAAATCTACGAGGAAGTGTCAGGAAAGGTCAACAAGCTTGAAGATAATATCAAGAAAATAGGCAATAAAATGACAGAATTGTCAGATGACATGTCTAAGTTGAATACTTGAAAGTAAAATAAGGCATGTCTTAGACACGTACACCACGGAACTGAATAAGAGATACGAAGATTGGGTGGAGACCAAAGACAGAGAAATTTCCGACAAGGTAACGAACGACCTCAAAGACACCGTAAAATCAGCCACGTTAGAAGTCTTACCTGCTCCCGGAAGTTCAGGAGACACAGTCTGTAGCGAGTTAAGACACATTCGACGTGTCTTCATGAGAGATTTACAAGAGTGGAAACGCAAACTTGAGGGTCAAATTGAGACAATGATACACCGCTAAATGAGCTCCAAAATAATGACGCGCATGGAGAAACCCAAAGCGAATTACCAACCGTAAACAACTCGACGGAATATTTCGACCGCCAGCACCAAACTTCCGCACGATCAGTGCCGAAGCAGGACTACCGACCTTTACAGCCGGAACAAATAGCTCAAGTATCGCTTCGGGAATCTATTGAAAGAAGAGAGCGTATTGAAGCATAGAGTCTTTCAAATATTCATACCAGAGAAAAGAAACATTCACCATCTCGTATTTTAAAGGGACTTTCTGGCGTATTTCCAGAAAGTTGGTCACACAGCCAAAGCAAACAGTTTGTTATCGGATTCATTCAAGGAGAAAATGCGTTATGGGGAACAGAGATGGTCGATAGATGTCATACCTTTGCCGAATTCGAACACCAATTTTTGCATTAGTTTTGGAGCTCAGGAGTACGGCAGAGACTTTGGAAAGAAGTGAGTAATGCTGAAGCTTTTCATGCCAAATTTGTGAGTCTTAGGAGGTATTTTGAGAAGTACTTGAGGAAGATTCGCTCTTGGGATACACCAATCACCACTAAAGATGTAATGATGATTCTCAAGTCGAAATTGCCTATATCGATAAGGGAAAAATTAGTAAACGTTCCGGATGAAGACCAGGAGATGTTCTTATCCGTGTTGGACAGTTTAGACCTCATCTATAAAGACACGCGTGTTCAGGACAACCACAGTTACGGATATCAAACGCTAAGCGCACCGGCCGCCGAAATACACGGCAGCCAACAGGTAAACGCTAACTGGCAGTCAAGCGACGGAAAGAACAATGGCAACTATAGGAATGGCAACCAGCGGAACAGACGTAACAATAATTACAGACTCGACCCCATTTGTAACGACAATCCGAAAAACCAAGGCAATGGCTACAAACGAAGCAGATACGGCAACGGTTACCAAGGTAAGAACTACGGTGGGAACCGATACGGCGAACAAAACAATGAAGGCTACCAAAATGGGTCGCGAAAACATAACAGTTTTCAGCAGCAGAACCAAGTCATGCAATACCAACAAAATGCACCACCACAGCAAGCAACGAATGCAAAATATCAGCAGCAGTTTAAACAAAATCAGAAGCCGCGTGGAACATACAGTCCGACCATATTCTACACCCAAGTCAGGCCGCCGCCGAACTACAACTTTTGCAAGCAGCCGAGATTCGTACCAACGGTAACATAGCACTCAAGCTTTACCGTGACGATAACTGAAGACAATAGCACGAGCGCTACGTCAAACGGTAGCAGCTCAGCACAAAGGGATATACCCATCATAACAATTATTGATACAGGTGCACGTGAATGCTATGTCGTTGTGTGTTTTCAGAAAAGTATCTGCATTAATCAAAGTACCCACTGTACAGTCAACGGTGCTCTCTGTTCCATGGTTCATAGAGTAAACCAGTCCGAATAGAATCAGCGACAATTGCATGTGTGTGCTTAGCTGTGAAAAATCTATCCATTCCTTGCATACTCGGTGTGGAGTTTCTCCGCAAGACGAGAGAAAAAATTGATATTTATAACGGTACATGCAAGCTGACAGTCAACGACAAAGCAATTACGGTTGACCTTTTCCGTGACAAGATAAGAGTAGCCGATTCACAATGTCATGAGCAGCGGATGCATTCATAAATCTGACAGAATGGCAATTGCAAAGCACCGGAAGGGTAAAGTACGCAGCGATCACCTGTTGCATTTCAGCCAACATGTTGCTGATTGTGACGAAGACGAGCAAATACCGGCTCAAGAAGAAATAATTCGGAAAACCTTGGAATCACTTGAACTAACAGACGACGAACAGCAGGATTTATTCCATCTTTTAGTGAGATATTCACGTGTGTTTTCTACCAAGCCTGGGATAATAAGAGACTTCGAGTTCGACATGGTCATTCCCCAAGACACGTACTGCAAGACCACCTATGCGGTTCCGCAATCCAAGAAGGTAGATATTAGAGGCGGGATAAGAAAATTGATCAAGTGGAACATTATCGAAAACTCTGATTCACCCTATTGCTGCCCCTTAGTTCCTGTTATGAAGGAAGAGGTCAGTGTAAGGCTGGTACTGGACGCTAGCAACATTAGTAAAATAATATCACCGGTTTGGAGGAGGCCTGAACCGCTCGAAGAGAAATTCCAGAAATTTAGAGATGTAAGGTATCTGTCTAGTTTTGACCCAAGACGTAGCTACTGTCAGGTCTGGCTGTCACAACAATCGAGGAAGTATACAGCATTTATTTTCGCCGGCCGGTCGTATCAGTTCAAAGTAGTTCCGTTTGGTTTTAATGTCAGTTCTGGAATATTTATTGCGGCTTCGGATTACGTTCTGGGACCGGAAATTTTAGACAAAGTGCGGTGTACGCCGATGACTTGATAATTGCCCCACTTCATGGGAAAACCACATCCAGCTCATCGAGAAAGTGTTCTGAAGGTTCACGGACTATGGAGTTACTGCCAACCTCAGGAAGTCAAAATTCTGGAAACAAGAGATCAAATTCTTAGGCCACGTGTTATCTTCAGAAGGAATTCGACCGGGTCCCAAGAAACTTTCAGCTATAGAAAACTTTCCTACACTCACCACGAAACGCCAGCTTAAAGGGTTCATTGGAATGATGTCATTCTTTCGGCGTTTTCTATCCGGACAATGCCTTAACCACCCGTCATTACACAACATGTTGAAAAAGAACGTTCCGTGGAATTGGACCGAAGAGTGTAAACGAGCTTTCAAGGAGATAAAAGAAGCATTACTCTCTAGTGATATCTTGAACCATCCAAATTTAGATGAAGACCTCTGTATATCTTGCGACGCTTCCTTTCAGGGTCTAGGCGCTTGTCTCTTCCAAGAAGAACAAGTAAACGGAGAGAAGAAAATCACAATTATCAGTTTCGCGAGTCGCGTAATGACGGAGTGTGAGCGAAACTGGTGAGTAACGGGATTGGAAGGTTTAACCATCGTACGGGCATTTCGGAGATTCAATTAATATATTTATGGTCGAAATTTAAAAGTTTATTCCGACAACGTCATAAGCGATGTCCTATTACGCATGCCGGAGGGAATGCCCGAAAACTATGAATTTGAGGGAAAATTACTGAATGGACAGATATTGTTAATGGAAGACCCGATTCACTGAAACTACTACCTACGGCTGTGCAGACAAATGAAGACCTGGCATGACGCCGATAGAAAATGGAATAACGTAAAGGGAATACCTAAGATAAATCCTCAACACCGGTTAGCCGGCCGGAGTGGCCGAGCGGTTCTAGGCGCTTCAGTCTGGAACCACGCGACCGCTGCGGTCGCAGGTTCGAGTCCTGCCTCGGGCATGGATGTCTGTGATGTCCTTAGGATAGTTAGGTTTACGTATTTCTAAGTTCTAGGGGACTTATGACCTCAGATGTTAAGTCCCTTAGTGCTCAGAGCCTTTTGAACCATTTGAACCTCAACACCGGTTAGCGAAATTTTACAAATTACTTGAAAGAGTATTAGTTCATCGGACAACAGAAACTGGAAGAAGGTGCGTGTGCATACCCCATGCCTATGTGGAACATTTGTTATGGTATACCCACCTGTCTTGGGGGCACTTCGATCCTATAAAATGCAAGAAGAAAATATCGATGTATTGCTACGTTCCTAATATGCATGGAAAAAAGGTACACAAACTCCTACAAAATTGTCTAGAATGCCAGAAAGCCAAGAAGAATAGAGCAGGATTACTTCCCACGTTTCAGCAAACCGGAGGCCATACTTTCGGACAATGCCTCGAACATTATGGGCAAACAATGGAGAGGTTTTCTCCCAAGGAACAACATCAAGCAAATTTTGATTTCGAAATTCAGACCACAGTTAAACTTGACGGAACGAGTATTTAAGGAATTCAACCGATTAATCCGCACATATATTCCGACACGCCAAACAAAATGGGTGGAATTATAACCCCATTGGAGCAGATAGTCAAAAACCGGCCCCACATGTCAACCGGTTACACGCCACAAGAACTAATGTCGAATCAAAGGGAACGCAACGACTGGGTCGATCCTATACCTAAAATTCAGAGTGATGAAGAAGAACTCGATGAAAAACTCAGGCCATGATTTCACATACTGTCCATGCGAATATCAGAAAGAGAGCACACGGTAAGAAGAACGGGAAAGTGGTAGACTACAAACTCAATGAAAAAGTATTAGTGAGGACACATTGCAAACCTTCATTACTGTACCGTCTAAATAAAAAGTGGAGGCGCTTGTACGAGAGTCCATACATAATTTTGCCCAAACCACACATTGGTTGCTATCTGATAGCCGATCACGTGTCTGGAGGAATAAAGGGTCTATACCACAATCAGTACATTAAGAAGTATGCTTCGAGCCAAGAAAATGATAATGACCATTGAGGAAGATTTTGCCGATCACATCTACAAAAAGACCGCTGAAAGACAAGAAGAAGAATGAACCCATGAGTCCAGACACTGCCGCACAGAAAAAAGAAGAAAAGAAAATTACTAAGGAAAGTCGCCGACCAGATTTACGGGAGAAATTATAGGATTAGTTTTAAGTTAGTTATTAAGAAGATGAAGTCCTACGCGACTGCTGGCCTTGGATGCCGATTTATATTGAGTTTTTAGTTGAATAGAAAGGAAGGACGTAGCCGGTGAGCCGACTGCCGACATTCTACATGATGAATTTTGTTAGATGTAAGACGAAGATAATTTTATCCGAGGAACAGACGGCGCGACACGATGGAGAGAGAACAATTATTCGTAACCGCAGCATGTAACGACACATATAGACGTGCGGATGATAAAAGAAACTCCAGCGGCAAGTGAGATAATGAACCATGTGGACTGAGCGGTAAGAAGGAAAACAAGGCAACGAACGACGTGACCCTGACGGAAACATTCACAGAATTTATGAGTCATTTGTCCCTTGACATGGCCAGCTTAAATATTTGCGGATCGCCACGCGAAGCGAATACTACAGAGCGCAGGAATACCGAATAATGCGTATTCAAAATGAAAGTTTTCACATTTAAAGATATGCCCCTCTGAGAATGCTAGTTGATTGACTTTGTCGCGTGTCCAGCGGCAATTCAAAATATGGACATGGTCATTTCCCCGAACATAGAGACCTGTATAACAATAAATACATCCAAACCAAAGACTCATGTCAAGTACTGAGTGTACATAGTAAAAAAAATGGCTCTGACAACTGTGCGACTTGACATCTGAGGTCATCAGTCCCCCAGACTTAGATCTACTTAAATCTAACTAAGCTAAGGACATCACACACATCCATGCCGGAGGCAGGATTCGAACCTGCGACCGTAGCATCAGCGCGGCTCCGCACTGAAGCACCTAGAACCGCTCGGCCACAACGGTTGGCTGGTATAGTCATTTCGGAGCGGAAATAAGATATTACTGAACAATGTATAAATTAAGTGAGCGAGTACTCACGCTAGCTTTGTAAATATGATGTTCACACCCTTATCCCTTACCCTATAAGTGATGTAAGCTTACTGTTAAGCATAACCTAAGTCAGATTTTCTTTATTGTTTCATGATAAAAAATAGGCACCAAGAGAAACACAACTCACGGAAATTTATCTACATGGACGAACATTTAACATAATGAGACGCCAGCTTCTCAATGTCCTTGTCTTGCCCACGTAGCCATGTCAAGGTGCGGTGAGATAAGACCACAAACCACCATCGACAACTCACGGCGAAGAGCGTCAAAGTGTTTTGTGTTCATGTGCAACATGAATATTTATTAGTGTAAATTTAAGCGATAAGCAAATACCGTGCAATTCACACAAAAAACTCTACGAAAGAGACAAAACGCCTGAACTAACTAAAACATCGTACAAATGTACAGAAAGTGATTAGTGTATAAGCAATCTACCTTTGATTTTCATGTTAGATTATAAGTTTCTCCCTTTTCATCAGGACTGAGTTTATTAAATTTAATAATATGGAAGCTAGATCAATGCGTTGTACAGTTACTTTTCAAGAATGAAGGTCACCGCCTGTGCATAGACAGACGAACACAAATAACTGTGGCACCGACCACAATGAACTGAAGTATTATAGTGCGAAAAGAAGCATAAACACTTCTATGCACTTATTTGATACATATTGTGGATATTATGATGTATATGTTATTTTAATTAATTGAAGAGTGTGATTTTGACAATTTAGATGAACGAATGTACTGTGTGCAACTATAACATCACTGGAATTACGTATGGATCACGAGAATCCAGTAGTTCTCATTCTCCACACGGGAGGCGATGAGATGTATTTTCACACAGCCACATCTCGTCACACAAAACACTGATCTGAGTAATGAAAGAGGCCAAGAGCCATTTATTTGCCATTGTATAATATTTAACTACGTCATTTTGTTGCATGTGGCACTAGCATGTGTGAAAAACGTTGAGTAGTTAATGAATGGACATTTCTACGTGATTTGTAAACTTTTCAAACCACTCAAGTTCTGTCATTGTTATTGACGTAAGTGTTAACATGTTATATGTACGTTAAGTCCAAGCTCGTAATTATAGTGTCAGTTACCCTAAATTTGTGTTTGCTTAATCATTTACTTTCTATGTGCCAAGTTTTTTTACAGAGCCAACCGTGTCCGACGTGTCATTGTGCGGACGGAACAGTCGAGGCCGACGTTAACATACTACTTATATTCCCCCCTTGTAATATTCTTCAAACCCAGTTTTAAACTGGTCCTTAGGTACATTTTCAGTGCGAGTGACGTCCGGTAATTTCTTAGCAAACCTTACTTCTCCTACCGCACATCGCTCGCAGAAAGCCCCACTGTTCCACAACACATAATCAGTGAGGAAGTACGAACAGATATGGAGAAAACAGATACTGGTGGCACAACCTAATTAGAAGAAGGGATCTGTTGATTGGACACACACTGAGACATCGTTGTTGTTGTTGTGGTCTTCAGTCCTCGGACTGGTTTGATGCAGCTCTCCATGTTACTCTATCCTGTGCAAGCTTCTTCATCTCCCAGTACCTACTGCAGCCTACATCCTTCTCAATCTGCTTAGTGTATTCATCTCTTGGTCTCCCTCTACGATTTTTACCCTCCACTCTGCCCTCCAATACTAAATCGGTGATCCCTTGATGCCTCAGAACATGTCCATCCAACCGATCCTTTCTTCTAGTCAAGTTGTGCCACAAACTCCTCTTCTCCCAAATTCTACTCAGTACCTCCTCATTAGTTATGTGCTCTATCCATCTTCAGCATTCTTCTGAAGCACTACATTTCGAAAACGTCTATTCTCTTCTTGTCCAAACTATTTTTCGTCCATGTTTCAATTCCATACATGGCTACACTCCATACAAATACCTTTAGAAACGACTTCCTGACACTTATATCAATACTAGATGTTAACAAATTTATCCACATACGCTTTCCTTGCCATTGCCAGTCTTCATTTTATATCCTTTCTGCTACGACCATCATCAGTTATTTTGCTCCCCAAATAGCAAAACTCCTTTACTACTTTAAGTGCCTCATTTCCTAATTTAATTCCCTCAGCATCACCCGACTTAATTCGACTACATTCCATTATCCTCGTTTTGCTTTTATTGCTGTTCATCTTATATCCTCCTTTCAAGACACTGTCCATTCCGTTCAACTGCTCTTCCATGTCCTTTGCTGTCTCTGACAGAATTACAATGTCATCGGCGAACCTCAAAGTTATTTCTCCTCCATGGATACTAATACCTACTTCGAATTTTTCTTTTGCTTCCTTTACTGCTTGCTCAATATGCAGATTGAATAACATCAGGAAGAGGCTACAAACCTGTCTCACTGCCTTCCAAACAACTGCTTCCCTTTCATGTCCCTCGACTCTTATAACTGCCATCTGGTTCCTGTACAAATTTTAAATAGCCGTTCGCTCCCTGTATTTTACACCTGTCACCTTCAGGTTTTGAAAGAGAGTATTCCAGTCAACATTGTCAAAAGCTTCCTCTAAGTCTACAAATGCTAGAAACGTAGGTTTGCCTTTTGTTAATCTAGCTTCTAAGATAAGTCGTAGGGTCAGTATTGCCTCACGTGTTCCCACATTTCTATGGAATCCAAACTGATCTTCGCCGAGGTCGGCTTCTACCAGTTTTTCCATTCGTCTGTAAAGAATTCGCATTAGTATTTTGCAGCCGTGACTTATTAAACTGATAGTTCGGTAATTTTCACATCTGTCAACGCCTGCTTTCTTTGGGATTGGAATTATTATATTCTTCTTGAAGTCTGAGGGTATTTCGGCTGTCTCATACATTTTGCTCACCAGATGGTAGAGTTTTGTCAGGACTGGCTCTCCCAAGGTCGTCAGTAGTTCTAATGGAATGTTGTCTACTTCGGGGGCCTTGTTTCGACTCAGGTCTATCAATTCTCTATCAAACTCTTCACGCAGTATAATATCTCCCATTTCATCTACATCCTCTTCCGTTTCTATAACATTGCCCTCAAGTACATCGCCCTTGTATAGACCCTCTATATACCCCTTCCACCTTTCTGCCTTCCCTTCTTTGCTTAGAACTGGGTTTTCATATGAGCTCTTAATATTCATACAAGTGGTTCTCTTTTCTCCAAAGGTCTCTTTAATTTTCCTGTAGGCAGTATCTATCTTACCCCTAGTGAGATAAGCCTCTACATCCTTACATTTGTCCTCTGCCCATGCCTGTTTAGCCATTTTGCACTTCCTGTCGATCTCATTTTTGAGACGTTTGTATTCCTTTTTGCCTGTTTCATTTACTGCATTTTTATATTTTCTCCTTTCATCAATTAAATTCAATATTTCTTCTATCACCCAAGGATTTCTACTAGCCCTGGTCTTTTTACCTACTTGATCCTCTGCTGCATTCACTACTTCATCCCTCAAAGCTACCCATTCTTCTTCTAGTGTATTTCTTTCCCCCATTCTTGTCAATTGTTCCCTTATGCTCTCCCTGAATCTCTGTACAACCTCTGGTTCTTTCAGTTTATCGAGGTCCCACCTCCTTAGATTCCCACCTTTTTGCAGTTTCTTCAGTTTTATTCTGCAGTTCATAACCAATAGATTGTGGTCAGAGTCCATATCTGCCCCTGGAAATGTCTTACAATTTAAAACCTGGTTCCTAAACCTCTGTCTTACCATTATATAATCTATCTGAAACCTGTCAGTATCTGCAGGCTTCTTCCATGTATACAACCTTCTTTTATGATTCTTGAACCAAGTGTTAGCTATGATTAAGTTATGCTCTGTGCAAAATTCCACCAGGCGGCTTCCTCTTTCATTTCTTAACCCCAATCCATATTCACCTACTACGTTTCCTTCTCTTCCTACTATCGAATTCCAGTCACCCATGACTATTAAATTTTCGTCTCCCTTCACTATCTGAATAATTTCTTTTATCTCATCATACATTTCTTCAATTTCTTCGTTATCTGCAGTGCTAGTGGGCATATAAACTTGTACTACTGTAGTAGGCGTGGGCTTCGTGTCTATCTTGGCCACAACAATGCGTTCGCTGTGCTGTTTGTAATAGCTTACCCGCATTCCTATTGCTTTATTCATTATTAAACCTATTCCTGCATTACCCCTATTTGATTTTGTATATATAACCCTGTATCCACTTGACCAAAAGTCTTGTTCATCCTGCCACCGAACTTCACTAATTCACACTATATCCAACAAACCTATCCATTTCCCTTTTTCAATTTGCTAATCTACCTGCCCGATTAAGGGATCTGAAATTCCATGTTCCGGTCTGTAGAACGCCAGTTTTCTTTCTCCTGATAACGACGTCCTCCTGAGTAGTCCCCGCCCGGAGATCCGAATGGGGGACTATTTTACCTCGGGACTATTTTACCCAAGAGGACGCCATCATCATTTATCCATACAGTAAAGCTGCATTTCCTCGGGAAAAAATTACGGCCGTAGTTTCCCCTTGCTTTCAGCCGTTCGCAGTACCAGCACTACAAGGCCGTTTTGGTTAGTGTTACAAGGCCAGATCAGTCAATCATCCAGACTGTTGCCCCTGCAACTACTGAGACATCAGGAGAACACTAATTTAGTGCTGGGGGGAAGCGCGGTAGGGGACGGGAGGGGGGGGGGGCATTTAAGTCATACAGGGAGACCAAGTAATGAATACAGCAAACAGGTTGAGAAGGATGTAGGTTGCAGCAGTTACTTGGATTCGAAGAGACCTGCACAGGATGAGTAGCACAGAGAGCTGCGTGAAA
Organism: Schistocerca nitens; assembly: GCF_023898315.1. Classification (NCBI taxonomy): domain Eukaryota; kingdom Metazoa; phylum Arthropoda; class Insecta; order Orthoptera; family Acrididae; genus Schistocerca; species Schistocerca nitens. Next base: position 141,383,258 of record NC_064624.1, on the reverse strand, counting down.
TCAGTCTTTGTATTCAAGACGATAATAACAACAACCTTACTATTATTTCTGTTGTAGGGTAACATTTGCTTCTTTATACTATTTGTCACAAAAGGGATATGTGGTGCCTGGATGCAGTATAATTTCAATAGTTGTAGACAGTTGCTTATTATAGCATACAAATATTAGAAATCTGGCAAGGGTACATCACTAATCCTATAATTGTTACATGACTTAAATTTGCTTCAGCACTTAGCATGAGGACCCTGAAACTGGTCCATCAGTAGACTCAGATGACGGTTGTACATTTTAGTCACAACACGATATAAGAAACACTATTAAATATCTATACATGACATTATAAACACTTTAACTTCAGACCTGCACAATCATCATTAAGCTTGCCCTTCAAGCCTAACCAGTCACTGTTATGAATTATCATAATTTTTACAGATAACTGTTACACCGCACTAAGATTTTAATACGAACAACCTTTAAGTTGAATACTTCAAATCTTTTCTTGGCAATTACACTTTAATAAAACATCAACTATCCTTGTATGAAAAATACGTGGAGTACGTCAAAGCTTGGCCTGACTGAATACTTATAGTGTCAACTATGTAAGTGGGCTATTTAGGTTTTTATGTTGGTAACGCCATGTAGCGCTCTGTATGAAAATCACTGGCTGTGCTGTGTGCAGTCTGTGGCTGGTTGGCATTGTTGGAATAGTTGCTATTGTAGTGTTGGGCAGTTGGCTGTTAACAGCGCGTAGCGTTGCGCAGTTGGAGGTGAGCCGCCAGCAGTGGTGGATGTGGGGAGTTTTGACAGCGGATGATCTGGACGTATGTCCATCAGAGAGACTAAATTTGTAAGACTGGATGTCATGAACTGATGTATATATTATGACATTTGAACACTATTAAGGTAAATACATTGTTTATTCTCTATCAAAATCTTTCATTAGCTGACTATGCCTATCAGCAGTTAGTGCCTTCAGTAGTTAGAATCTTTTATTCAGCTGGCACTATTGGCGCACGCTGTATTGCAGTAGTTCGAATAACGAAAATTTCTGTGAGTTAAGTGATTCATAACTGGTATAGGTTATTGTGTCAGGGCCATTCTTTTGTAGGGATTATTGAAAGTCAGATTGCGTTGCGCTAAAAATATTGTGTGTCAGTTTAAGCACAGTAAAATATTGTTTTGTCAGTTTAAGCACAGTCCTTTATAATTTTTCTAAGGGGACTATTCCACACAAGTTATTGTTTTTTTTTTATGGGAGGTAATTAGTTTTCAGTTCAATGCTAGGATTATTGCATCACTTGGAATAGGACCTTGTTTAAGTAAATGATTGCGCATAAAATAAGAGTGTCCAACCGATTGTTTAGGGAACAGAAACTTATTATTCATTAACAGAACAGATAACTGGTCTGTGCAATTAGTCAGTACTCAAATGATTCTGTGAGATGCCGGTGGTGGCAGTGTCGATCTTATGTGGCTATTCAAAAAAGGTGCCAAAAATTATCCGTGGCTCTTGCTGTATAACGAAATCAGAAAATTCTCTTCTTGGCACGGTATTTCAGTGCTAACCAGTGTCAGAGGTATGACGGTCAACTTGTTTTTTTTTTTTAAAATGGGGTTCTATAGTTTGGTATTTATTTTCTGAAAACGGTTAACGAGACGAATCCAATGATGTGTAACAGTAAAGTCTTTGAAGGTCAACGAACGTCACAAAGGTGGCTTGAACGTCCATTCACAGAAGGTGTTCAAAGTGATGACCATCGGTATCAATGCATTACTGCAATCTTCTTATCATGGATTGAGTGGTATTCCTTACCACTCATAGAAGCACATACTCTGACAACTCTCTCTCGTATATCATGCAGATAGTAAATAGTCGCCGAATGTGGTATATCTAGCTAACGCCTCTTTCACATGCAAACACCATTCGACGGGCTCGCAATAGAACACTAACAGGAATGGTAAGACTAGTATCGCCGAATCAAGCGAGTGTGAATGATGTGTTCCTTCGAAAAACAAGTCGATATGCTTCTCATTTAAGGAGAGTGCCAACGAAATTCAGTGACAGCTAGAGACCTATATGCTGAAAGATATCCTCAACATACTCACCCTATACGTCGTACCTTTACATATGTGTATGATAAATTGAGACAAACTGCGGCTAAGTCCCGTTCAAGGTCACCCGCAAAGATGGCGGCGCACACAGCGTGTAACAGAACACAGCAAAACAATTAATAATAAAATAAAAAAAAACATAAACTCGTAAAAAAGAAATAAGACAACAATAAACAAATAAAAATAAACAAAGACAGCCATGCAAGAAGAAACTCGTTCAAGGTCACCGCCAATATGGAGGCACACACAGCGTCTAAGTGAAGACAGCCATGCGAAAACACCCACCCACCTCCCCAGGGGTCAGTACCCCTGCAACCCATAGAAGATAAAGATGATTGAGTAACTGATTAGTGTTTTAAGTCTTTTTAAAAAAAAGATCTTGCACCAAATATTCAGTCATCAGCATTGATCTTCCTCCTATTTCTTGTGTATAAAGAAAAAGGCTTGTCTGTCATCACTACACAAGTTCCATAGTTCCTGTTAGGTAACACTCCAATTGAAAACATACGAAAAGCTATAATATCTCTCTCGTTGTAACTTTCCAGTCCAGATAATGGTGAATCACCTCCTCTTAATATGGCCAAGGTCAACCAAGAATTGCCACTAACAACCTCGTTAGTAGTACAAGAAAATTTTATCTTGCAACCAACAAAAGTAATTGGTCCATGAAGCAGTTCTTGTTGTGCAGTCTCATTAGGTGTCATTGAAAAAGTATTCTGGAGAATATAGGCCCCTATTTCATCGAAGGAAATCTTAATGGTAGGAAGTACACCACATTCCTGCAAGAAACATTATGTTTGTTTTTGGAAGAAATACCTTTAGGAACGAGGAACAGATTGTGGTATCAACACGATGGGTGTCCAGCACATTTTTCGTTGATGTCTAGAAATGAGTTGCCGAGACAATTCCCAAATTGTTGGATTGAACGCGGAGGAGATGTGTCGTTGTCGGTTCATTCGCCAGACCTGACACCTCTGGATTTTTTTCTTGTGGGGTTTCATAAAAGACATTGTTTATAAAGACGCCCCAACTACACCTGAGATATGCAAGAGAGAAATGTCAGAGCTGCTGCTTTGATAAGTGCCGATGTGATAAGGAATACCACTCAGTCCATCATAAGAAGGTTGGAGAAATTCGAACACCTTCTGTAAATCGATGTTCATGCCACATTTGTGACCCTCGTTGACCTTCAAAGAACTTCCTGTTACACATCATTGGATTCGTCTCGATAAGTACCCAACTGTAGCATGTTATTTAAAAAAAAAAAAACAAAGTAGACCTTCACATCTCTGACACGATCCCACCTAGCAACAAAAAACCAGCGTCACATTATGGTCCCCTTGGCCCATGCAAATTTTCTCCCAGAAACGTTTGAGGTCTTGTCATACTTTTCAAGTTATTCTTGGTGGCAATAGTTAGTGACTCACCCTGTAGACACTCGACAGCGCAACTGCGCCGTGGGGGGGGGGGGGGGGGGAAGGGGGGGGATGGGAGGGGTCGAGGGATGGCACTGACAGTGATCTGCACTGTGCCAATAGCAGAAAGGGGTCTGAACCCGGTACCTCACAGTCTGGGACAGTATTAGAGAGTTGGCACAGAGCCTTTTAATAATAGTGGGCGGCTCTTCTGCTGCTAATGGTCAGCTGCATTGGTGTGAAGAATGAAGCTGTTAGGGTGGCAGCATGACCAGGACAGTGTCAGAGGGATCGGCGATCTGTGAGGTTAACTGAGAATGACTACCATCGTGAAGGTGTGGCGAGCGAAAGGTGTAAAACTCTGGCGGACCTCACACTATACGCTCCTCACGTTAACTACGTTACAACCACCAAAGGACTTATAAGAACGTGTAGAGTGCGAATAGCCAAACTCGCCCTCGCAACACAGTCAACGCATGAACTTGGGGAACACACCAGAAAGTGATCGCTAGAGAGCTCCCTTGAAACTGTCGTGTGGGGTTCTCAAGTATGCGTGACAGCATATTTCCACGTAAGCCAGAATAGTGGAATCCACAATGGACTGAAATATCGGTCATTGATTAACGGAGATCTTACATACAATATAGCTCTTAATTTTAACCCACTATCCACAGAGTTTAGATGCTTAAGAAAAAGGGAAGTTATTTCTCAAACACAAATCTTACAGATTCTGTTCAATAACCCCATCAACTCTGTTAATCTACGTATACATCAGCATTCATACTCTGCAAACCGCTCTGATGCGGAAGGCAGAGGGTACTTCTTACTGTATCAGTTACCAGGGCTTCTTCACATTCCAGTCACAAATGGAGCTTGGGTATGATTGTTTAAATTGCCTGTGTGCGTCCTGTAAGTCAGCTAATTTCATTCGCACCACACCTGTAAGAGAGATATGTAGTGGGTTGTAGTATATTCCTAGATTCGAGGTGTAAAGCAGCTTCTTGAAATTTCCAAAGTGGGCTTTTTTGGAATAGTATCCGTCTATCTTCAAAGTGTGCCAGCTCAGTTTCTCCATGGATCAAAGAATCATTGACTGTTCGTGTTGCTCTTCTCTACATATTTACAATACCTGCTGCCAGTCCAATTTGATACAGCTCCCACACACTACAGCAACATTCTTGGTATCGTCACATGAGGCAATTGTAAACAGTCATCTCTGTGGACTGATTCCATCACCCTAGTATTCTACCAATGAACCAAAGCCTTCCACCTGTCTTATCTCCAATTGAGGGCACATGATCGTTCCGTTTCATGTCCCAAATTGTAACGCCCAGAGATTTGTATGAATTAACTGGTACCAGCTGTACTCTTTCATTGATGAGTATAATTTTTTGTCAAGATCTTACTCAATGTTTGTGCAGAATTCTTTAGATAGTACATCATTATAGATAAGTGCATCATCCGCGAAAATTCTAAAATCATTAATCTGCTGCAAGACCATTGATATACAACAGAAACTGTGGATCCCAATACACTTACATTGTACACACCAATTTCTCTACATTGAAGGTAACATGCTGAGTCCTCCCTACCAAAGAAATCATCAGTTAAGTCACAAATTTCGTATCATACCGCATGTAATCTTACTTTTGGTAATAAGTGTGGTTATGGTAGTGAGTCAAATAATTTTATCGAAAATCCTAAATTACTTCATTTACCTTACTGCCTTGTTTAAGGCTTTAACGATGTCATGAAGGAAATGTGACAGTTTTCCAAATCTGTACTGATTGGCAATGAGGTCCTTCTATTCAAGGAACCTCATTACGTTTGAGCTGAGAATATGTTCAAGAATCCTATAACAAATGGATGGCAAGGATATTGCACTGTAGTTTTGTGAATGACTCGTGATGCTTTTCTACTAGATGCGTGTCTCCTTGAACTTCTTCCAACTACTGAGCACTGTTATTTGTGCTAGAGATTTACAATAGATTTTGGTTAAGAGAGGGGCTAACTCAGGCGAAAGTTCGGTGGAGGGTCTGATAGAGATTCCATCACGCTCTGGAGCCTTGTTAAATCTCAGCTGTTTCCCAACACTAGTGACACTAATTCTACATCTATATCTGTCACCGTCACAAATTGGAGCAATACCCCACAGTACCATCTCTAGAGAAACATTTCAGGATACTCATTCGGAATTTCTGATTTTGATTTGCTACTCTTAATTGCTGTCATTACCCAGTTCACGAGTGCTCTGACACTAACTTTGGTACCAGCTTTACATAGTACCTTTTCTTGGTTTTGTGAGAGATCCTTCCTATTCTGTTACAGTATTCTCAGTAGGAGTCAAATTATGAAAAATCCAGGATGGAATGTAACAATATTACAAAAACGAAAGTTGCAACTCACCATAGAGCGGTAATGCTGAGTCATAGACAGGCACAACAAAAAACTCTCAGAATTAAAGCTTTTGTCCAATAAGGCCTTCGTCAACAGTAGACTAGCACACACACACACACACACACACACACACACACACACACAAGAGCGCACGCACGCCACTGACACAAACGACTGAAGTCTCAGGCAACTGAAACCACATTGTGAGCAGCAGCACGAGTGCATGGTGGAGGTGGCGACTGGGTGTGGGGAGAGGAGGAGGCTGTGGCAGGGAGGGGAGCAACAGTATGGTGGGGTGCTGGACAGTGAAGTGCTACAGGTTAGACAGAGGGCAGCGGAGAGGTGGGGAGGGAGGGGAAGTAGCAGAAACGTAGAGAAATAAAAATGGGGGTGGTGGTGGAATGACGTCTGTGTAGCGCTGGGGTGGGAACAGGGCACCTTGCTGGATGGGTGAGGACAGTGACTAGCAAAGGAGGACGCCAGGCGGGTTGTGGGAACCTTTGTTAGTCACTATTCTCACCCATCCAGCTCCTTCCCTATTCCCATTCCATCACTACATAACCATCATTTCACCACCAAAGACAGTCTTTCTATTTATCTCATTTTCTGATACTTCCCTCCTCCTCCCCAACTGTCCCCTTACCACCATCTAACATGCAGCACTTCACTGTCCGCCACCCCCACATACAACCCCTACCCCTCCCCACCCCAACCTCATCTTTAACCCCACCCTGTCGCCACTATCATCATGCAGTGGTGCTGCTGCTTGCAGTGTGGTTTCAGTTGCCTGAGAGTTCAGCCATGTGTGTGAGTTGCGTTTGCGTGAGTGCATATGTGTGTGTGTGTGCTTGTTGTCTATTGTTGACTGCAGCCTTAATGACCAAAAGCTTTAATTATGAGAGTCCTTTTGTTGTGCCTATCTGCGACTCGGTAGTCTGAGTAGGTTAGACGAAATTCTCTTTCATCAGCTAAATACATCTCATTTAGCATCTTCCTACATGTAGCCCCACGTTTACCTAGCATTCATTGACCAGTTGTCTGTTTTTCTTTAGATGTTTCTTTAAAATGACTCCAGACTGTGGAGTATCCCTCTTATCATGAACTGCTCTACATACGTACAAAGTGCACAACTGACTGTTCTTATAAACCTGAACCACAATTTTTCTACATGTTTTTCTCCGGAGTTTTGTATTCAAATTGGTCACAACTGCTTCTATATCTAACTTCCTGGCAGATTAAAACTTCCTGACAGATTAAAACTGTGTGCCGGACAGAGCTCCTATATCTGGTTTGCTGAACATATATGTATTCTGCTACTTGTTTTAGTTCCCATTTGTACGTTGTAAATCATTGTTGCTTCATGGTCATTGATACTAGTTTCTGTGTGAGCTTCCTCAAAGAGGTATGGTCATTTTGAAACTATCACATGCAATATCACTAGTGGGCTCCCAAACAGTGTTTTAGGTAATTCTCAGACATTTAGAGGTGTTTCACCAGAAGTCTTATCACCCCCACCTCTGTCATTTTCTCAGTCGAGTGCTGCACAATTAGCATCTACTTCATCAATGAGAGTGTGACTTGGAAACTTATGTCACAGTGCTTCCGTTTTCTCTATAATTTTTGGTTGCATCTGGAGTAGATCTAGAAGTTGACAGAGGGACCTGATTCCAAATTAATGCCCATCCATGATACTGAGTCTTTCCCAGACAGCCTCACATGGAGTTTACGTTTCTGTTTTGGTTGGTACAATTTGCCTGTGACCTGCGACAAATGCCATACTATCTCCATGTATATTTTCGATACATGCTGAAATTTTTATCAGTATCTCGCTGCTGTCAGTTCCGCATTTCCACCAGCCTTCTGTATCGGGTTTTATGTGAGCTCTACTGGGCCAGCTTCAAACCTGGCACGTTGTTATCAGTTCTTCAGCAGTTAATCACTTGAATTGTAATACTCTCGCCAGTATGTGACTCTTCTTTGGAACTATTACTGACACTTTCAGGTCCCTATCGTTATCTGGACTGGATGGAGAGTAGTCTAATCTGAAAGCTGTTGTGTACACTCCGCACCCAAACAGCTATCTGAGCAGCAGTCTTTGATGTGTACCAAACACCTGACCCATTTAAGGTGTTCATAGAGTACTCAACCCCTTCATGCAAGTCCAAGAAATTTCAGGCTGCTTTGTCACAGAACCTTCGAACTCTGAGTCAGTAGTTACATTCGATTCAGAACGTGGGGGGCACGACCAGTTTTGCACTGCAGCAAATTGCGAGTCTCACTGAAATTATATGAGTGAGACCACCATTCTCAACTTTCTCTGGCAGTTGAATGATCCAAGTGTGGCCACAGAGCACAATCAGCTGCCGGTAGCACCCCGTTCCCTCAGCAGTTGACGGTATGACATCTTCGGCAGGCTGAATAAGGCTCCCAGCCATCGACAGTGAGTACACTCAGTGTTCCCTCACATCGTTTTCTGCATTTCCCTAATGGATACATTCACTTGCCGTACATTTGTACTTGATACTGTTAAAAGATGCTATCCTTTTGTGTTTTCCCCTTCTTGACACTGCACATACCATATTACTCAACAACTGAAGTCAGTCTCACTGACTCAGTTTCGATTTCAGTGGAAGCCTGCACCTCCTATTTGTTGGTTAGGGTGATAGGTACCACGTGCTGGGTCCTCCCTGGTCCCCACTCTACTGTCCATGCAGCCTAGTCCTACCACTGACAGACCGCTTACAGCCAAGTGGAAGGGCGGTGACAGATCATGTATTTCCTGACACATCATGTACTTCCTGTAGAAGCTGATGACAGCCAAGTGGATCAGTGGGGACAGATCATGTACTCCGTGTAGAAGCGACAGCAGGAGATAGTAACAGGTATCTGTGGCATATCTGTTACATGACTGCTGGTAACTCTCCAGAAACACCCATATACAGCAGCTTCCAGGCGACTGATCTTAACTGACGAACGTCAGCTAACTATTTCCACGTTCGAGGACGGTGTTCACAGTAGGGCTGCAGTGTGGCTGGTGTAATGTTTTACAGAACAGTAAACAAGTATCATTGAAGTAAGCCTGCAGGTTCTTTTTTATGTTCTGGACCAGTTAATCTCCAAGTATAGCTAGTTAGCGTTAAGATCTGAAGCAGTCCGTACGCAAATCGATGTTTCCTTTATATCGTCTATAAACGCTACTAATCTCGTGAAATTTTTAGAGATTTTAGTCGAAAACCAAATGAAAATTATCGTTAGTTTACAGTAAATGCAGATAATGGGATACATGTTACTTACAACAAGCGCTACACAAACACTGATTTTCTATGGCACATGTACTACATATCACTGGTAACTTGTGAAAATTTTATATAATTTACGGTTATTCACTTTGATAGGCAATTAAACATGGGATAAATGTTTCTTTGAATGAGGCTGCTACTCCGATAATTTTTATGGAGGATAAATGTTGATCGCAATTGATGTTACAGCAGAAAATACGTTTCTGGTGGTACACACCGTACGAAAACGGAATATATTGCAACTCAAGCAGGATTTTAATACAGTTAACACGAAATATGTTTAAAATTGATGTGAAGTTTTAGCACGTGACTCTTAGAGGAGAATTTATGTGTCATATCTGATTTTATTTGGACACGAGGGAAATAGAGGAAGTCGGTTTGTATACGAAATTATGAGTAAATAGCCATGGGAACTGTCGGATTCTCCAGTTCAGCTGGTTTCGTGTCACATTTTCAACTTGCGTGTCAAAGATGAACTCTGCAACATCAGTATGTCTCTATAAAGAAACAAAAAAGAAGGGTACGGTGTGGAACATAACACAGCTAGATGTGCATCATTAAACCTTGGTGCAAATTCTACCGACACGTTCCACAGACAGATTACTTTTATCACTGTAAGGGTCTATGGAATATACAAGATGATTTTTTCAACCATGTACAAACTCTAGTGATTGATCAATGAGAGGATAAGGAACAAAAAATGTCTGATGATGCCCAGAAGTGCATGATCCGTATGCCAGAGACCATTTATTCGATCATTCTTTGTTACAGAAGCTGCAGTGTAATATCATGCAGCTACAGTTACAGTATGCATGATATCCTCATAGAGGGTGGTACTGTTTATCGCACATCATGACCTAGGATGCAGGAAGTCGTGAAGGACGTACCCGAAATGATCAGACACTAGAGTTGGAAGAAAATGTAATCAGGACTGTGGAAGGCGACCGCCATCTCAGTAGCAGGCAGTGGACTGGCCTGTACAGGGTAAGCCAGACGACCGTGTGGGACATTCTCCATGACGATTGTTACTACCGTTACCACTTACGGTGTGTGCAGGGCGTACTAGCGACAGACTTCCCACATAGGGAACAGTTCTGTCACTGATTTGCTCACCATGCAACCACGATTCCGTGATCTGTGTTACCCATCCTGTTCACGGGTGACGGCACCTTTACGTGGAGTGGTATCTTCAACTCTCATAACAGGCATCTGTGGGATGGTACGCAGAAAGCCCACGGTATGGCGACAGCGAATCATCCGCATCGGTGCAGCCGTTATGTGTGGGCCGGGATAATTGGCGGCCGTATTTTGGGACCAGTCTTCCTTCCACATCGCCTAATAGGCCCGAACTATCGGCACTTCTTGCGGGCGTCTTTCTGGAAGAAGTGCTATTGATGATTCTAATGGTTATGTGGCTGCTACACTTTGCCGTTAACGTCCAGACGCATCTCATTCGTGTCTTCCCTGGTTGATGGGTTGGAGAAGGTGGTCCAGTTGCATGGCCTGCTCGTTCACCGCATCTCAACCCGTGCGATTTCTGGTTATGGGGCCACCTCAGAAGTATCGTGCACGCGTAGCCAGTTCCAGATGTGGAGACAGTGGAGCAGCGTATTCATCCTGCCTATGACGCTGTTATGGTGCAGCCTGGCCGGTGTGAGACAGAGCACGCTACGGCGCGTATGCACGCATACGTTGAGGCACATGGAAAGCATTTGCAGTACATAGTGAAACTGTCACTGCGTGGTACAGCGAGTATTAGGCCGCAGTCTTTGTAACAGTGTACGATTGAATGAATGGTTTCTAACGTGGAAACCATGCGTTTGCCGACACAAATTCATTAGACCTTTCTTGTTCCGTATCCTCTCATCCATCAATCCCTAGAGTCTGTACGCGGTGGTAAAAACCATCCTGTATACGCAACATGAAGACCAAATGGCATTCCAACTGGAGCTTTCCTCAAAACTAAAAGCAATGATACAGTGATACGCAATGACGTTGCATAGTTCGCTCTCACTAGTCTTGTGACTGCACCGTTACCCAAAGCAGTTATCCCAACAAGTTCATTCCGGCGTGTACCACGGGTAGGTCACGCCCGACTCTGCCAGTTATGCTACTGGGAAGAAAGTAGCGTGTGACGTACGTATTGCCTATCATCGAGGAGCAATGTACAGTACTGATACAAGTTTGTGTGACCCTTGGACGAGACAATTATTTTACATCGTCTATCGCTGTTTTAAAAACAAAAGCTCAATATTTTCAAGTAGCAATCTAGTGTGTTTGAATACGACCGCCACCCCACGGTGCCGGCGTGAACTTCTCAGACCACCAGATAAGACTGCCGTGATTAAATATAATAGCACCCACACCATGAGGTGTCTGTAGTAGTAACGGATCAAACACTTACCTGAGTTGCCGGTTGTTAAACTATGTACGGTGGCTTCTATATAGGATTCGGAAACAGAAATTCGTAAAAATCTCAATGAAAAAGTTAAACATATTGTTCATTACTTCACAAAAATTGTTATCCGTTATCATACCCAGACTCCTATGAATCGAAGAAAGTAAAATTTTTTACCTGTAACAGAAACTGGGTGACTGCAGCCAGTACATACGACTACCGCCACAAAAATGCGGACGAACCAACTAAAGCCTCTGCAGAACATGGCAGAAGGTCTCAGGTGTCGAGCCAAGTAAAGAACTTTTCCCTCAGAATAACTTCACCACACTTGTAGTCTGCTGAACAACCTGAAATTTTACGAACAAGTGTAACCACAAAACACATTTTTTACCACTACCTGTATAGTGAATAAAGTAGCGTAAAGTAATATGGATTACACCATTTTACAAGATGGATGCCACTCCGTTGTTCCGAATATACAGGGTGATTCACGAAGGTATGCAAATATTTTAATTTGTTATTCCACAACTAAAACTAAAGTAAAAAGTTCATATAAACATAGGTCCGCAAATGTTTAGTTATGGAGTTACGGCTAATAAAAGATTTTGCTTGAAATGGAGCAACTTCCTCAATATGAAGCCATCGAATATCAGTATGAGGTTTAAGTAAAGTCCGATTTCCATTTATTTTGTTGTTCTTGGTCTGATGAATCTAATAAAACATGTCCCAACGTGTATCTGCAGTAGTTTTCAGAAGATCCTGAGAAGCAAACACGTAATTATGTAAATTTTTTATTTATTTACTACTTCACCTTTTTTTTCAAAAAAAAAAAAAAAAATCCAGACAACTGCGCTCTAAGAAACACAGGGTGTATCAAAAACTACCATCCGATTTCAAAAATTATAACAATTATGTTACTTGAGGTAAGTTCATGAACAACTTAGTGCTGAAAACAGCAAATTCTCGAGTTTTACGTGGTTTCCGCTAGGTAGCAGCAGTCTGCGCCCATCTCAGTTCTGGTAAAAATGGTGTCGCGACAACAGAGAGCGTTTCGTGTTATACGTTTTGCGCAGTGCTGGTCAGTAAGAACAGTTCATCGTGACCTTCGTACTAGGTATGGTGTGGATACGCCTACAGCACAGAGCATTAGATGATGGCATGCACAATTCCGAGAAACAGGCTGGTTGTGTGAAAGAAAATCGCCGGGCCGTCCCCGAGTGTCTGACACAGACGTCGAACGTATCCGCCATAGTTTCACAAGCAGTCCGCAGAAGTCCGTATGACAGCTCAACATGCCCCAAATGTCCATCTGGCGTGTGCTCCGTCGACGTTTACGCACGAAACCATACAAAATTCAGCTAATGCAAGCTCTTCGTGAAGGTGACAAACAACAACGTGTTGAGTTCTGTAATTTCGTTCTCAGGAAGATGGAGGATGACAGTTTTCTTCCACGCTTCGTGTTTAGTGACGAGGCAACATTCTGCTGAAATGGAAGTGTGAACCGTTATAATGTGAGAATATGGGGTACAGAAGAACCAGATGAAGTTTTACGACATGAGAGAGATTCACCAAAATTTAATGTATTTTGTGTAGTTTCACAGGAAAAAGGTGTAAGGTCCACGTTTCTTTTCCGAGAGCACTGCTACGGGAAGCTCATACCTTGATATGCTTCACAACTTTCTTTTTCCACAATTCGAGACTGATTCGGACGACTTCATTTACCGACAAGGTGGGGCACCGCCACACTGGCATCTGAAGGAGCGGGATTTCTGAAATCAAATGATTACCGAACGATGGATCGGTCGCACTGAACCAAATGATTCAGCCTTACATTACTGACCTTCAAGCTAACAGGACCTGACTGTATGTGATTATTTGTTGTGCGGGTTTATAAAAGATTCTGTTTGTGTGCCTCCATTACGAACAACAATGAATCAACTTAGACATCACATAACAGCAGCTGTGGAAGCTGTAACTCAAGACATGCTCGCTGTAGTGTGGGAAAAATTTTAATATCGCATTGACATATGCTGTACTGCTCAAGACGGGTATATTACACACCTATATAAAAGCATGAAAAAAAAGTTTTTTCTGTTTCCCGTTCCCGCTCCTCAAAAAACAAAATTCGTGGTATATGTTTATTAGTTTCAGAAATATAGACGTGGCAAATATAATGATTGTTTATGAAATGCCCTGTATAACGTTGGCAACTGAGTGCTGACTCGAATAGGGGCGATCTCCTAAACACGATATCATGAAAACAAAGATATCTCAGAGATGTTGGTGAGGAAACGAGCCCACCGCAAGATCGATCAAAATGTTGTGATAATTATCACAAAACGTAGGAATACTTTTCATGGCGAATATTGTGACAGGCCATTGATAATTAATAACTAACATGCTCTTCGGGCTGAAATGAAAGCTATAGACGTTCGTAAACACTACAAAAGTAATATTTCACGTATTTAACTTGCTCTATTTTGTAGCAGTACGGTTGTATAAATGTGCCAATACTCTGAACTTGCCGCAGCTGCACGTAATAAAGAGTTAGTTTGAGTTATTTAATTGCATGCGTAATCATAATTGATGGTGATACCGTAATTAATGTTGAATGCTATTTCAGCCTAGGTTTACTGATTGATGAAAATGGACGTTAGTGAAAATACTAAATAAAAAAGTAAAAGATGCGTTTTGTGTAACGTCTTAGAGAATAAATGAACAAATGGCAGATGGGCGCTCCTCTTACATGAGCGATACATAATCCTATTTCTTTAAGTAGCATAATTCTTGTGTGTACAGAACAACTTACTTGAATATGATTTACATTTTTGTTAATATCTTATGCAATATTGCAGTTCTCATGTTTTGAGTGGCCAAAAAATGACCGTGATATGTAAGGATATTTTTAATTTAATTATTTTGAATTTAGTGTAAACTACGTATGTAGGACAGCCTTAAATGTGAATATTGCTCAGAGTTAAACGTCGTGTCCGTGATACGTGACGCCACAGAGTGAGCGCGAATCACTGCGCGTGTTGACTTTGCTTCTTTCGTTTCTTTCGTTCTATGGTGTTTCGTCGTTCGAGTGTCGGCAGCTTGCTGGCTTGGAAGGTCGTTCCGGTAAATCTGAAGAGAGATCTGCTCTGCAATATAGCCGTGCGATTTAGCGCGAACTATTTCTGGGTGTGCAGTGTGGGTTTCCCTTAATTTACTGAGCTCTGCCCCACACTTTCACTTCGTGCAGGATTTGAAGTACCCTAAACACAGTCAGATAATTTATTTTGGAACACTTGTTGGAACTTTAGCTTCGTACTTGTGAGAATGAAGACAGAAGTGAACTTATAGGTTGACAATTATTCAAGTATATGAAATGAAATCGCCATAACTTATCAACGGTTTGCGTTAAAAGTGCACGGTTGGCAGATGAGCGTGATGGGGATTAGTACGTGCATGCGTTTGGTTTGGTCTAGCCATGAAGCACACTTTAATTTTCGTGGGTTCCTCGATAAGCAAACCTGGCTCATTTGGTGGACTGGGAATCCGCATTCAGCGATCGAGAAATCTCTCAACCCTCAACGGGTCACGTAGCAGTCGGTGCGATACTGCTTTGGTGGCTATCAAAAGGTACGTGAAGGTTTTGAAAAATGATATCATCCCCAATATCCAAAGTGACCCTGATTTCGACAAGATGTGGTTCATGCAAGATGGAGCTCGACACCATCGAAGCAGGAGAGTGTTTGATGTCCTGGAGGGGACCGCATGCTGGCTCTGGGATACCCAGGGGCCCCTGTCATGGACCTCGACTGACAGCCATATTCTACGGATCTGAACACATGCGATTCCTTTTTGTGGCGCTGTATGAGAGATAAGATGTACATCAAGAACGGCAAGATCATTCCTCAGCTGAAGACAGCCGTTCAGGAGGTCATCGGCAGCATCGATGTTGCGACGCTTCAGCGGGTCCTGCGGAATTTCGCTATTCGTTTGCACCACATCATCGCCAATGATGCCAGGCGTATCGAACATCTCATGAGCTAAATTCGAATACTTGTAGTGGCGTTTACGTGTCTAGTAAAGTGCGTGCACGCCTGGTAGTTTGTGACCAATTTATGATTTTTCTCATATAGTTCAATAATTGTCACCTTGTAGATTATTTTGCTACAGCTGATGTTATTGGTCGTATGTGATGATGAGCAGTGAACGATGTTTGGTATCGTGTTCTGTAAAGGAACAAAGTTTCTTGAAATGTTTGTACAAAGTAGTATGGTTTTCTGCCTTAAAGAAGGTCTTCTTGTTGGTTAAGCCTCTTTCACTTTTCTGCAGTGAACACACAGTGCGTAGTCGGGCGATCACTCTCTTGTATAAATAATTCAAAAGCCAAGGTCACATAAATACTGTTTACTGGGTAACCTGTTTCAACACAGTAAAGGTGCCATCATCGGATCTGAATCTAGCTTGACATTTATAATCCATTTTTATTAAACGATACATGAGGCAGACCAGCTGATATAAAATCATTGTCACAAAAAAATTAAAACCATCTGCTCTCATGGTCATTCTTTTCCATCATTTCTCATCTGCACACCAGCGCATTAAAACGTCGGTGTGCAACCAACCTCTGTGACACATAAAGGCGAACCAGCCCGTAGTGCAGGTCTGATATTCTGGCCTTGTGGATTTCAGACACCGCTGCCAGAAGATACGGAGGAGACTCATTTGTAAATAAAATGTACAGTTTAGAATTTGGACATCGAACAGGAAATTTTTTTATACGTAAATTCACGAATTCTTTAGAAAGTAAGGAAATATAAAGATTTTTATTCTCAGCACAGAACTTAATAATTGGAAAAATAAATTATTTAACGAAGCCATTCTATTCTACTTTTTGCAAGTCCTGTAAACAATAGACAATAACCTGCATGATTCAACGAATTTGAGAGTTAAAATCTATATGCTGACTTCACACAAAATCCTAAGTAGTTTTTTCCTTCTGTTAAATCAGCTAAAGTACTAAAGCCATATGTCCTGACACTACGGACTACAATGGCGTCGAAACGAGGTATAACAGCTGACATAGTAAACCTTGTTTCCAAATAAATGTCCACTGGACAGAGATATAACTGAAATCACTCTACAGAGGAATAACCACTGGACCTGACAGAATGTCAGTACATTTCTATGTAGAGCATGCAAAAGAATTTTCTCTTCTTCTAGAAGCAATGTATCGTATATCATTTGAGGGGCGAAGCGTTGTAGATTTGGAATTCTCTCTTTATAGTTTCTAATTGTATTAGGGATAAATAAGGAAATGTAACGTTATCTACAACTTGTACAGAAACTGGACTGCAATTATAAGTGTCAAAGAACATGAAAAGGTAACTTTGAAGCCTACAGCATACGTAATTAAATCTACACATTGATCGTCCTGTGAAGAAACCAAGGACAAACTGATAAAGGAAAAAAAAAAAAAACTAATGTAGAAGAACTGTAAAATTTAAGGCTATCAGACGAAATATTAATTACGTCAGAGACAGCAAATGATTTGAAAGATCAGTTGAACATAATGGATATAGGCCTGAGAAGAGGTTGTAAAATGAACATCAATAAAAGTGTGACAATAATTCTGAAATTTCGTCGAATTAGATGAAGTGACGAGTAGAGAATTAAGTTCGGAAATGAATCACTAAGAATAGTTGCAAAACTTTGTTATTCGGACAGGAAAAGGACTGTTGATTCCCCATGTAGATGCGATATAAAATGCAGATTGGAACATCATGAAAGGAATTGCTAAAAAGGAGGAATCTATTAAGATCCGATATCAGTTTAAGTGTTAGTTAATGGTATCTGCTACGAGTTCAGCCGTGAGTGGAAGTGAAACGTGGATGATAAATAGTTCAGACAAGAATATAATAGTAGATTTTGAAATGTGGTGCAACGGAGAACGTTGGAGGTTAGATGGGTAGATAGAATAACAGATAATGAGTTACTGAATCAAACTGCAAGAAAAAGAAATTTACGTCACAACTTGAATAAAAGAAGAAATCCGTTGATAGGACAAATCATGATACATAACATAGGAATGTGGGGGAGGTAAGAGTTTCGGAAGGAAATCTAATACTGAATACTATAAGCAGACCTAAACGAATGTAGGTGAGAGAAGTTATCCCGAGATGCAGAGTTTTGCACAGGAGATATAAGCGTGGAGAGCAGCATCGAAGCAGTCAGTATTCGGACTAACGACCATGGCTACAGCTCAGTGATGCTGTGAAGTGGATTAATGTGGGTTTAGAGACAGCACTGATATCAGACGACCTTGCACATGTTGCCTCTGGTGGCTGCCAGCATTATCAATAGATTGGGCTTCGCTAGGCGTGCCCTACACCTAAACAGAACTGGGACGAGAAGATTGGTACAGCTGATTCATGAACATAGAGCAGGCGGACCTCGGGCAATAAGATGCGTTGTGAAACACCTCATGACACTGGCAGCAGAAATAGGTCTTTGCTAGGATAAATCCACACAACAGGTTTCCCTGCCTAAATACTATCTGCAACAAATTAAAAAATTCTCAATCAATGACACTTAAGACAGATTCTAACACATCTTCTACATGTCGTAAGGAAAAAGAGACCATTGATAAAAGCAATACAGGACACATCACAAACTTAACAATCATTCATATAAACATGCATTAGATACAAAATAAAATGTAAAAATTTTAGCTGAGTTTAGTCGTTGAACTGCGCATTACTGAGCGTTTGTCAAGAGACACAAAAATCGAATATGCAGTATTGTCGGTGCATGAAAGGACACTCTTATTGTATGACTACTTCAAATGGCGGAGAGTCACGTATATATTTCAGAAAAGGATCATAGTTTGAAGCAAGAATGACCTTAGTACGGTAAGTGAAGAAAAACTCTCTGATCTATTGACTATTGCATGGACAGGACCACATAACGCCAAGAAATTAATCAGTGTGGGTTTGTCTCAATCTCCTGGAGAGAGTGTGGACATTTTTCTCAATAAATTAACAGAAGTACTTGCAAAAATCGCAAGTACAATAGTCTACATGTTGTTGTGTAAAGACATAAACATATACACAGGTATCATAAATGAAACTAGTAGCATCCTCACAAATATCGTTCAGAATTTTGGGATATCCCTGTTGGTCAATAATACAGCAATGGTTACTACAATAACGGCGTCAGTGATTGATCATGTGGCCAAAAGTATGGACAGGGAAAAGTGTGACATTGCTGTACAAGATCTTGGTCTATCAGAGCGTTTCTGTCAAATAACAGTAAAAACGGGTATGGAGAATTCTCTAAATTGCAAGTTTATGGAACACAATTGTCAGAAATCATAATACAAGATTTTCCACAAGAACCAACAAACCAAACTTGGGATGAAGTGTATTGAAAAACGAATGTATATGTAAAATCGTCTAAATTCTCAACACTTAAAATGGATTTTCAAATGACCTTTTGAAAAACATCTAAATCAGTAAAAAAGTCTCACAAAAACCAATGGATAACAGCAGTTGTTAAGAAGTACTTCCAAATCTTGTGTACCTCGGTTACATTATAAACAATCATAATGAACCAGAATTATTAAATCTTTAACGCAGTTGCTAAAAGAATTACAAAACGTTGCTAACTGCTGCAAAAAGTCATAAGTGCAATTTTCTTGCTACATCATCAGAGCAAGAAGCTAGTAAAACTATGCATAAGTAAAATATAAAAGGTCACTAGGATTAGGTGAAGTAACAATGTGTATACTGAAACACTGCACAGAGAATATACAAGCTCCCTTAATAAACATGACAGACGAATTTCTTCACATCAGGGAAATATCCAGAATGTTTAAAACGGGCAAGAGGTGTACCCCTACTAAAGAGAGGTAAGCAGAATGTATATGTATGTAGAAAATTAGTGGCCCATTTCTCTGTTGTAGCCATTCTCGAAAATAATATAAACACTTACGAAAGACGGATTAATGAGTTACATGAATAAATACAAGATTTAAGTGAATCATTGCTGTATTTCGAAGTAGTATGATTACAGACCCCCTCACCCCCCCCCCCCCCCTCCCACCAAGGACCATGGACCTTGTCGTTAGTGGGGAGGTTTGCGTGCCTCAGTGATACAGATAGTGGTACCATAGGTGCAACCTTAATGGAGGGGTATCTGTGGAAAGGCCAGCCAAACGTGTGGTTCCTGAAGAGGGGCAGCAGCCTTTTGAGTTGTTGCAAGAGTCTAGATGATTGACTGACCTGGCCTTGTAGCACTAGCCAAAACGGCCTTGCTGTGCTGGTACTGCGAATGGCTGAAAGCAAGAGGAAACGGGAAACTCCAGCGGAATTTTTTCCCGAGGGCTTGCAGCTTTACTGTATGATTAACTGATGATGACGTCCTCTTGGGTAAAATATTCCAGAGGCAAAATAGTCCCCCATTCGGATCTCTTGGCGGGGACTACTAAAGAGGACGTTGTTATTGGCAGAAAGAAAACTAAGGTTCTACGGATCGGAGCGTGGAATGTCAGGTCCCTTAATCGGGCAGGTGGGTTAGAAAATTAAAAAAGGGAAATGGATAGCTTAAAGCTATACACAGTGGAATTAATGAAGTTCGGTGGCAGGAGGAACTAGACTTCTGGTGAGGTGAATACCGGGTTATAAACAAAAAAAAATTGGGGGTAGTGCAGGAGTAGGTTTATTGATGAACATAAAATAGGAGCGCGGTAAGCTACTTTTAACAGCTTAGTGAACACATTATTGTAGCCACGATATACACGAAGCCCACGCCTACCACAGTAGTACAAGTTTATATGCCAACTAGCTCACCAGACGACGAAGTGATTGAAGAAATCAGTTATGAGATAAAAGGATTTATTCAGATAGTGAAGGGAGACGAAAATGCAATAGTCATGGGAGACTGGAATTCGACATTAGAAAAAGGAAGATAAGGAAAAGTAATAGGTGAACATGGAATGAGGGTAAGGAAAGAAACAGGAAACCGCCTCGTAGAATTTTGCACAGAGCATAACTTAATCGTAGCTAACACTTGCTTTATGAATCATGAAAGAAGATTATATACTTGGAAGAGGCCTGGAGACACTGAAAGGTTTCAGATAGATTATGTAATGGTAAGACAGAGATTTAAGAACCAGGTTTTAAATTGCCAGCCATTTCCATGGGCTGATGTGGACTCTGACCACAATCTATTGTTTATGAACTGTAGCTTAAAATTGAAGAAATGGCAAAACGGTAGGAATTCAAGGAGATGGGAGAGGTTGCAGAGAGTTTGAGAGAGCGCATTGGGGAACAACTGATTACAATGGGGGAAAGAAATATAGTAGGAGAAGTATGGGTAACTTTCAGAGACGAAATAGTAAAGGCAGGAGAGGATCAAGTAGATAAAAAGACGAGGGCTAGTAGAAATCCTTGGGTAACAGAAAAGATATTGAATTTGATTGATAACAGGAGAAAATATAAAATACAGTAAATGAAGCTGGCAAAAAAGAATACAAACCTCTCAAAAATTGGGGATATGACACTGCGTGAAGATTTTGGCAGAGCATATAAAGACCTAAGTGGAAACAAGGCTCCAGGAGTAGACAACATACCATTAGAACTACTGATAGCCTTGGGTGAGCGAGCCCTGGCAAAACTCTACCATCTGATGAGCAAGATGTATGAGACAGGCTAAATACCCTCAGACTTCAAGAAGAATGTAATCCCAAAAAAAGTAGGTGTTGACAGGTGTGAAAATTACCGAAGTATCAGTTTAATAAATCGCAGCTGCAATATGCTAACAGTAATTCTTTACAAACGAATGGAAATACAGGTAGAAGGCGACCTCTGGGAAAATAGGTTTGGATTCTGTACAAATGTTGAAACACAAGAGCCAATACAGACATTACGACTTATCTTAGAAGATAGATTAAGGAAAGGCTAACATACGTTTCTAGCATCTGTAGACTTAGAGAATGATTTTGTCAATGTTGACTGGGATAATCTCTTTCAAATTCTGAGGGTGGCAGGGTTAGAATAGCGAAAAGCTATATGCAATTTTACAGAACTCAGATGACAGTTGTAACAACACTAAGCAAGCAGTAAAGGAAACAAAAGAAAAATTCGGAGTAGGAATTAAAATCCATGGCGAAGATATAAATACTTAAGGCTTGCTAATTACACTGTAATTCAGTCAGAGACAGCAAAGGACCTGGAAGAGGAGTTGAACTGAATGGGCAGTGTCGTGAAAGGAGGGTATGATATCAATGATATCAATGAAAGCAAAGCGAGGATAATGGAATGTAATTGAATGAAATCGGGTGATTCTGAGGGAATTAGATAAGGAAATGAGACAGTTAACGTAGTAAAGGAGTTTTGCTATTTGGGGAACAAAATAATTGATGTAGGTCGAAGTAGAGGGGATATAAAATGTAGACTGGCGATGGCAAGGAAAGCGTTTCTGCAGAAGAGAAATTTGTTAACATTTAGATTTAAATGTGAGGAAGTCGTTTTTGAAAGTATTTGTGTGGAGTGTAGCCATGCGTGGAAGTGAAACATGGACGAAAAATAGTTTAGACAAGAAGGGAATAGAAGCTTTCAAATGTGTTGCTACAGGAGAATGCTGAAGATTAGATGGGTAGACCACATAGCTAATGACGAGGTATTGAACAGATTTGGGGAGACGAGAAATTTGTGGCAGAGTTTGACTAGAAAGGACCGGTTGGCTTCCCCAAATCGCTCCAGGCAAATGCCGGGATGGTTCCTTTCAAAGGGCACGGCCGACTTCCTTCCCCATCCTTCCCTAATCCGATGAGACCGATGACCTCGCTGTCTGGTCTCCTTCCCCAAACCAACCAACCAACCAACCGGTTGGCAGGACATGTTCTGAGGCATCAAGGGATCACCAATTTATTATTGGAGGGCAGCGTGGAGGGTAAAAATTGTAGGGGGAGACCAAGAGATGAATACACTAAGCAGATTCAGAGGGATGTAAGTCGCAGTAGGTACTTGGAGATTAAAACTGGCAGATTAAAACTGTGTGCCGGACCGAGACTTCGAGGAGTGCTAGTTCTGCAAGGTTCGCAGGAGAGCTTCTGTGAGGTTTGAAAAGTAGGAGACGAGGTACTGGCGGAAGTAAATCTGTGAGGAGGGGGCGTGAGTCGTGTTTGGGTAGCTCAGATGGTAGAGCACTCGTCCGCGAAAGGCAAAGGTCCCGGGTTCGAATCTTGGTCCGGCACACGGTTTTAATATGACGAAGTTGCTTTAAACGGACAAGTGCAGAACATTGCTTTGTGGCGGATGTTTGGCCACCGGAGTTGCTGAATCCGAGGGAGCGTAAAAATTAGTTCCACAGTGTGCTAGCCTGTGTGCCAACAGCTATAATTGTTGGTCCATATTTTAATCTCCACATCAGCAAACTGTTTCGTTGGGTTCTGGGCACAAGATTAATTACTGACGAGACTTGGCAGCTTTTAGCATGCCTAATTTATGTGTTTTCGAGGAGCCTTCCACCTTTTGGCTCTGAGTGCTATGCGACTTAACCTCTGAGGTCATCATTGGCCTAGAACTGAGAACTAACTAAACCTAACTAACCTAAGGACATCACACACATCCATCCCGAGGCAGGATTCGAACCTGCGACCGTAGCAGTCGCGCGGTTCCGGACTGAGCACCTAGAACCGCTAGACCACCGCGGCCGGCTCGACCGTTGTGGGCGCTCGGCTCCATACTGTAGCGCCTAGAACCGTAAGGCCACTTCAGCCAGCCCTTCCACCTATCGACCGTATGTTTGTGTTAAATAACAAATGTAGCCATTAACTCGCCAGTTTGAACTGAGAGCTTTGTCATGATTTTGGGAAATGCATTAAAACTTGGAATTGTCTCACGGACCGACCATTATACAGTCAAAGTGATGTCATATTCCGCAAATAATTCACTTGGCTAAGTTACATGCAAAACGTAATTAGTATAAGCTTTTATTGCAGCCGTTGCTTGTCTAGAATGTCTCCATATAGTTGATTAAGACATTTTGATTATGTTATTTATGAAACTAGTACATCGTTTGCTATTGGTTACTGTGCCATGAATTTCTTTCACTGGAAGCCTGGTATACATTCGTTATTGTTGTGCTCTTCAGTCCAGAGACTGGTTTGATGCAGCTCTCCATGCTACTCTATCCTGTGCAAGCTTCTTCATCTCCCAGTACCTACTGCAACCTACATCCTTCTGAATCTGCTTAGTGTATTCATCTCTTGGTCTTCCTCTACGATCTTTACCCTCCACTCTGCCCTCCAGTACTAAATTGGTTATCCCTTAATGTCTCAGAACATGTCCTGCCAACCGATCCTTTCTAGTCAAACTGTGCCACAAATTTCTCGTCCCCCCAATTCTGTTCAATACCTCCTCATTAGTTATGTGGTCTACCCATCTAATCTTCAGCATTCTTCTGTAGCAACACATTTGAAAGCTTCTATTCTCTTCTTGTCTAAACTATTTATCGTCCAAGTTTCACTTCCATACATGGCTATACTCCAAACAAATACTTTCAGAAACGACTTCCTCACATTTAAATCTATACCAGAAGTTAATAAATTTCTCTTCTTCAGAAATGCTTTCCTTGCCATTGCGAATCTGCATTCTATATCCTCTCTACTTCGACCATCAACTGTTATTTTGCTTTTTTCCTAATCTTATTCCCTCAGAATCACCATATTTAATTCAACTACATTTCATTATCGTCGTTTTGCTTTTGTTGTTGTTCATATTATATCCTCCTTTCAAGACACTGTGCATTCTGTTCGACTCCAGTAGCAGGCCCTTTGCTGCCTCTGACAGAATTACAATGACATCGACGATCCTCAAAATTTGTATTTCTAGTCCATGGATTTTAATTCCTACTCCGAGTTTTTCTTTTGTTTCCCTTACTGCTTGCTCAATATACAGATTGAATAACATCGGGGATAGGCTACAACCCTGTCTCACTCCTTTCCGAACCATTGCTTCCCTTTCATGCCTGTCAATTCATATAGCTGCCATCGGGTATCTGTACAAATTGTAAATAGCCTTTCGCTATTCTATCCCTTCCACCTTCAGAATTTGAAAGAGAGTATTCCAGTCAACATTGTCATACGATTTCCTTTCTTTAATCTATCTCCTAAGATAAGTTGTAGGGTTAGTATTGCCTCACGTGTTCCAACATATCGACGGAATCCAAACTTATTTTCCCCGATATCGGCTAGTAGTTGTGTTTCCATTCGTCTGTAAAGAATTCTTGTTAGTATTTTGCAGCCGTGACTTATTAAACTGTTAGGTCGGTAATTATCACATCTGTCAACAACTTCTTTCTGTGGGATTGGAATTATTGAATTCTTCTTGAAGTCTGAGGGTATTTCGCCTGTCTCATACATCTTGCTCAGCAGATGGTAGAGCCTTGTCAGGGTTGTCTCTCCCAAGGTTATCAGTAGTTCTATTTGAAGGTTGTCTACACATGGGGCCTTGTTTCGACGTAGATCTTTCAGTGCTCTTTCAGACTCTTCACGTAGCATCATATCTCCCATATTATCTTCATCTACATGCTCTTCCATTTCCTGAATATTGTCCTCAAGTGCATCGCCCTTGTATAGACCCTGTACATAGTCCTTCCACCTTTCTACTTTCCGTTCTTTGCTTCAAACTGGCTTTCCAACTGAGGCCTTGATATTCATACAACTGGTTCTCTTTTCTCCAAAGGTCTCTTTAATTATCCTGTAGGCAGCATCTATCTTATCCCTAGTGATATATGTCTCTACATCCTTACATTTCTCCTCTAGGTACCCTTGCTTAGCCATTTTGCACTTCTTGCCGATATCACTTTTGAGACATTATATTTCTTTTTGCCTGCTTCCTTACTGCATTTTTATATTTTCTCCTTTCATCAGTTAAATTCAATATTTCTTCTGTTACCCAATGATTTCTTCTAGCCCTCGTCTTTTTACCTACTCGATCCTGTGCTGCCTTTACTATTTCATCTCTGAAAGCTACCCACTCTTCATCTACTGTATTTCTTTCCCCTATTCATGTCAATCGTTCCCTAATGCTCTACCTGAAACTCTCTACAACCTCTGGTTCTGTCAGTTTACCCAGGTCCCATCTCCTTAAATTCCCACCTTTTTGCAGTCTCTTCAGTTTAAATTTACAGTTCATAGCCAATAGATTGTGGTCAGAGTCCACATCTGCCCCTGGAAATGTCTTACAATTTAAAACCTCGTTCGTAAATCTCTGTCTTACCATTATATAATCTATCTGAGACCTTCCAGTATCTCCACGCCTCTTCCTTGTATACAACCTTCTTTCATGATTCTTGAACCAAGTATTAGCTATGATTAAGTTATGCTCTGTGCAAAATTCTACCAGGTGGCTTCCTCTTTCATTCCTTTCCCCCATTCCATATTCATCTACTACTTTTCCTTCTCTTCCTTTTCGTACAATCGAATTCCAGTCACCCATGACTATCAAATTTTCGTCTTCCTTCATTATCTAAATAATTTCTTTTATCTCATCATACATTTCATCAATCTCTTCAACCTCTGCGGAACTAGTTGGCATAAAAACTTATACTACTGTGGTAGGCGTGGGCTTCGTGTCTATCTTGGCCACAATAATGCGTTCACTATGATGTTTGTAGTAACTTACCCGTGTTTCAAATTTTTTAGTCATTATTAAATCTACTCCTGCATTACCCCTATTTGATTTTGTTTTGATAACCCTGTAGTCACTTGACCAGAAGTCTTGTTCCTCCTGTTACCGAACTTCACTCATTCCCACTATATCTAACTTTAACCTATCCATTTCCCTTTTTAAATTTTCTAACCTACCCGCCCAATTAAGGGATCTGACACTCCACGCTCCGATCCGTAGAACGGCAGTTTTCATTCTCTTGATAACGATGGTCTCATAAGTTGTCCCCATCTGGAGATCCAAATGGGGGACTATTTTACCTCCATAATATTTTACCCAAAAGGACGCCATCATTTAACCATACAATAATGCTGCATGCCCCTGGGAAGAATTATGGTTGTAGTTCCCTTGTTTTCATATACATTTAATTTCACTTAATGATTCCTTCGTTTTTTGACTAATAATTTCATTCCGTTTGAATTTAACTAAATGCCAGTCTCGGTGTAAAGTTCGAAGCAACCTCTGCTGTTGCTCTGTGAAGTATGAGTAATCTTGCTAGATGACCTCAGAGTAATAAGTATCTTTAAATTTTGTGATCATGTAATATGCATAATTCTGTAATGACCGACTTCTGTAATTTTTCTAGATGTCGACTTTGTTTGATGAATTCGTATTGTGTGCTAGATTGTTTCATTTGGCCACCCACTCCTTACCCATCCAACCGAGTTCCCTGCTGCCTTAAGTATTGTACGCAAGGGATAAACCGAATGAGGTAGTACTGTCTTTAACCGACTGGCCTGATATTCGGGAGGGTGGATGGTCCGCTCTTCATTCTCCCACCCTAATTTAGATTTTCGTGGTATCCGTAAATCATCTTAGGTAAATGCTAGGTTTATTCCTACTATGAGGCCACGGCTATCTGTCACACTTTTTCCATTCTACGTCTATAAGCCTCTAATGTCTCTATCAGTGAATTTCGTTCACTTGTCGTTCTTAAATTGTAGTACCAAGACGTGTCCGATATGCCTGTAAAAAGTGATCTACTAATATAAAAAATTACTACTACTGCTACTAGCATTACTACTACAACAATTACACACAAATGCTAAAGTACTCTTACATACCTGGACAATACATGCATGGCAGAGTGATCACGAGTGTTCTGGACACAGTGTAACATGTTCGTCTGGACTTATTACCTCATTCGTTCCTCAGTTTATCAACATTCAGAGGTACAGTTTTCAGTCCTTCCTTGCCTTCTACAGATAATGGTCGACCTATCGTAGTCGCTACGTAGCACGCCATACAGTTATAACTACTGTTACCAAAATCATACCCAGTATCTGAGCTAAGAGGCAATTGCTACTAAATTTGTGGATGGGGAATGTGTGGAAAAAGCGAAGCACAATTTATTAGGCAAGAAACTAAAAAATTATGAAAAACAGTTTATCAGTGCCACATTTTCGTAGTAGGTACCTACTAAAATAAATAACTCCCTCATAACCTCCTTGCCATGTAGGGCCGACCCTCAACCGTATCAATCTCTGCTATAGCGATTCTGGTTACTTCTTCAAAGTGGGAACAAACCCAGTACTGGCCTAATAGATTTATATCTATTTTAATCTGGTCCTGAGTTATTAAGTTCGTATCTAATCATTTAATGACTGGGGCCATACTTCCTGACAGACTTCAATGAAGTGTGGAAACAGAGACCTGCAAAGATGCAGATGCCGGCCGGTGTGGCCGTGCGGTTCAAGGCGCTTCAGTCTGGAACCCCGTGACCGCTACGGTCGCAGGTTCGAATCCTGCGTCGGGCATGGATGTGTGTGATGTCCTTAGGTTAGTTAGGTATAAGTAGTTCTAAGTTCTAGGGGACTGATGACCTCAGATGTTAAGTCCCCAGAGCCATTTGAACCATTTTGAAAAATGCAGATAATCGAAATTAGTTACAGACCTATTAGAGTCCTTCAATTCTTTTCAAAACTCTATGAGAGTGTGGCTCGGATACAATACTGATTTGTGTGACTAACTTCTTAACAGCCGCTCAGTTTGCCTTTCGCAAAAATTTCTGTATAGAGAAAACACTACTGAATCTCAGAAACTGAACGATTGCCGAGGTAAGCAAAATTAAAGATCTCGCTGTATATTTTGTGAAGTTGCCAAAGTCTTTGACTGTGAGGGCCACAAAGTTCTACAGAGAAATCAATTAGATGTAGTATGAAATGGCATCCTTTCTCCATTGGTGGAGTCTGACCTACATAACAGAAATCGCAGGGTGTCGCCGGAATGAAACTGACCTCGGAATGGGGGAAAATGGCGTGCGAGGTCCCATAAAGACATCGGTAAAAGGCACACTCTTGTTGTTAATCCTCATAAAACTATGTCGCCTTCCAGCGACTTTAAAGTGAGGTTTCAGACATGCAATAATTACCTGCTGCCAACAGAAGTATGCATTTCAGATCTTAAACTAAATTAAACGCAGTGTCTATAAAATTCCTATTGCTTCGTGCGTCAAAGAGAATACTTTAGTCCTATATGAGAATTTTAAAATGTGCAAATTTTTTAAAGACGAAAGCGAGTTAGCTGAACCAGGGATGTGGTTGTGTAAAGGTGGGCCGAAGGAGAGTCTTGTTTTATTAGTAGGGAAAGTAATGATTTTACTCAGAAGAGTTTAGTAATAGTCGGAGGGAAAAGAAGGCAGTGGAAGTAGTTTGAGCACCCAGGGACTAAGGAAAATGTAAAGTAGCCAGCAACGTAACACAGCAGCACTGTCGCATTAAAATACAAAAATGTGTGGAGAGACCATTATTCGTTTCGAAATTATTGACAGAGAGGTAAGAAGACAGAAGGAAAGAGAAAAGGTCCAAGAACTCAAATTTCACCTGTGTATCGACGGAAACGATATAAGATTATCAAGAAGAAGTGTGGAGACAAGGGAAGTACGAGAAGGAACCAATAGTTATTACAGAACACGGGTATACGTTACACTAAGAGAGAATGTGTACGAAACAAAAGAGTTATTTCGTCTGAGAAATAGAGTGAGACTCTGAACTACAGCAATGGTGCAGACTTTGATATAAAACTTGAGTGTGTACCGACTTGGTTGCTGAGCGAATGGGAAGTAATAAACTGATTAAGTATTGCACAAATTATTTAATGTCAGGACCAAAACACACGTTCTCAAAAGTGTGACATCAAATAAAGTGACGCCATTGAACTTGAGTGACGGACTGTAAATTTTACGGCAACATGTGTTAACGAAACTGAACTTCTACAGACACCGTGTCATGTAGACGATGTTGTTGATATGAGAAGAGATAAAAAACATTAAGAGGCGTCCGATGAGGGGAGCGCAGGAGACATGCAAATTGGTCTCCCCATTCGATCTAGTGACTGGCATCGTGTACGTCACGTACTTGCACACGTAAGGCTGCAGGCGTTCCAAATAGTCGTCGTTTCGAACAGCTACTGTTGTGCACAACGTTCTTGAGTAAACTTCTGGAATCAGCCTGCACATAAACTGAACATCCAGCTTTCCTCCATGTTGTTACTTAGTTTAGTGAAAACATATATGAACCCAGAGCATCTGACTTTCTTCCTGCTGGCAAACAGATGTTACGTACATTACCACTCTGTAGAAGTGTTCCAGCAACTGTCGCCTGAAACGTCCTGGCAGATCAAAACTATGTGCCGGACCAAGACTCGAACTCGGGAACTTTGCCTTTCGCGGGAAAGTGCTCTGGCGGGAAGTTTCAACTTAGGCACACTCTGATGCGGAGTGAAAACTTCTACATCTACATCTACATACATACTCCGCAATCCCCCATACGGTGCTTGGTGGAGGGTACTTCGTACCACAACTAGCATCTTCTCTCCCTGTTTCACTCCCAAACAGAACGAGGGAAAAATGACTGCCTATATGACTCTCTACGAGCCCTAATCTCTCTTATCTTATCTTTGTGGTCTTTCCGCGAAATGTAAGTTGGCGGCAGTAAAATTGTACTGCAGTCAGCCTCAAATGCTGGTTCTCTAAATTTCCTCCGTAGCGATTCACGAAAACGCTTCCTTCCCTCTAGAGACTCCTACCCGTGTTCCTGAAGCATTTCTGTAACACTCGCGTGATGATCAAACCCACCAGTAACAAATATAGTAACCCGTCTCTGAATTGCTTCTATGTCCTCCCTCAATCCGACCTGACAGGGATCCCAAGCACTCGAACAGTACTCAAGAATAGGTCGTATTAGTGTTTTATAAGCGCTCTCCTTTACAGATGAACCACATCTTCCCAAAATTCTACCAATGAACCGAAGACGACTATCCGCCTTCCCCACAACTGCCGTTACATGCTTGTCCCACTTCATTGCGGAAGCCTCACCTGCTTCAGTTGTCATTTAGATCCGACAAGTGTACGTCAAAAGCAACATTCGTTCTGAAACCACTTTCAAAACCGTGCAACTCGGGACAATAATAGCTACTGCTAGTAGCACCATTATTTCCATTGTGCTGTAAGAATCAGTATTTACCAAAGATCATAGCTGACAGGAGACAATGCAGGAGTTCATAATAAGAGGTGTCACGCTACAGGCAGAGGAAAATAGTTGGGAAAAGAGAAAAACAGCTCGGTCTCACTTTAGTTTTTCCCCGTTTTCATACCCGCCGCTTTTAAGTGTGGACAACACTGAGAACAGGAGATTGAGGGAAGTTACACGCACAGTATATACTTTACGTTGATGGAAGGAGTACGTGGAGACTCACCAGATACGTCGGGCGCCGCGGCAGCCAGTGCAGTGGTGGTCGGCAGCGAGACTCGCCTCTTGTCATGGACTGGTCTGCCGCCTCCCACCCACTCTGTCCGCAGTTTTCCTCGAGACCCCCTCCCTCCCCCCCACTCCTTCCCCCTCCCCCCTCCGCACCGACAACGATAACCCTTGCATAGGTCTGACATTCGAAGTATTTTTCCCGTCTCTTCTTAGTCGAAGAACTAAGAAATCTTGCTTTTACGCAAACCCAGTAAGTGAATTCAAGTCGCGTATTGTGTCATCCAGTGGCCATACTGGCATCGTAATGCAAAGTGATGCATTCGGTATTTCTAAAATGTTTCACCGCGAAATGCGGTCCCTCCTTTCAATCATCGCACGAACACCGAAACTGCAGAGATTGAGATGAGCGATCGCGGAACAGAGTGGCTGGAACCTCTCACTAGCAGAAAGCCACGTGAGCCACATCAGATGTTGTTCGTTCCCAGCCTCTGCCCACTCCATTCCCCGACAACGACGTACTTGCCCACCACGAGGTGTTCATTTCAGTGGCCTTCCCCTCTCCTTCTGCGAGATACGCATCCCGGACAGACAATTACTCGCCCTCAGGAGGCGCCTCGCACTTGCCGTCAGCACTACGTCCAGCCATGACAGTGGTCCCGGTCCAGCGATGCGCCCTACATTTGATGACTAGATTTGTAGAGCTACAAAATTGAGAAGATCTTGACTGCTTCATTTCGTTCGCTGTTCCAAACGCTCCTTGGCCTTTTCTATATCCTTCTTGTTGGAGGAGAAGGAGTTCGCGCCTGAAAGTGTATAAAGATGTCGATAATCTTTGAGGGGGGAAACCACATGAGGAAGCTGTTTGACACCGAATTTTCGAGATTCTTTTGGGGTGGGAAGATTTAATCAGAATTTTAAGCAATTTTTATATCAGTTAATTCATATTTCGAACAGTTTTTGTGAATTTTTTTGAATAATTTCAGCCAAAATCAACAAAGTTAGGCTGTGAAGTCCGCTGAAGGTTGTGAGTATAGTTCTCCAATTGCGTGCAGTGCAGCCATTCCAATTTTCATCTGAAATCAAAAAGTTTTTGATTTTACATTAATAGCTTATTTTCTAAGAATATGAAGCTCAGTGCAGGTGAAAATAATGAATATTAAAATGTCTTCAGGCGTTGGAACAATTTACTTCTATTTTCAGGATTGTTTTTCTCTAATTAAGCAAAGAAAAATACCCTTAAAACCATGATATCATTTCACACGGTGGTTCAAATATTTCGTTATTTTATAAAGAATTATACTATCAAATTTCATAATGATCGGTTCTGTACTTTTTGAGTTAGATTGCACGCAAATGTCAGAAAAGTCATTTCGAGATGAACGCCTTTGAAAAATAAATTCTCGGAAACTAGAAATTCAAGGAAGTTAACAATAATGTAAAATGCTTTCCGATCAATCTGCGATTCCAGCAGCAAATAGTAACCCTTCCTCTTCCTCATATGCTTCGTTTTGCGCTTGCAGCTGTTCTTTCCGAGTTTTCTGACCTTCTTTCGATTCCAATCAACTAAGTGTAAAATTCGATGAGCCGGTAAAAATGCAACTATTACGTTACTTGAGATACGTGCGTGAATAATGTACTGATGGAAAGAGAAAACTCTCAAGTTTTACATGGTTCTCGCCAAGTAGCAGTAGTGTGCACCCACTTCAGTTCTAGTAAAGACAAGAGAGAGCGTTTTGTGTTCTACGTTTTGTGCAGTGCGGGACGGTAATAACTTTTCAGCGTGACTTTCGTACTGGGTACGGTGTGGATCCTGCTACAGCACAGCTACAGCACATTAAACGATGGCACGAACAATTGCGAGAGACAGGTTGTTTCCGTAAAGGCAAATTGCCGGGACATCTGCGAGTGTCTGACACAAACGTCGAACACATCCGCCATAGTTTCACAAGGAGGCCGCAGATATCCGTTCGTCGTGCAGGCCGACAGCTCAACATGCCTCCGATGTCCGTCTGGCGTGTGTTGCGTAGACGTTTACACGTGAAACCGTACAAAATTCAGCCACTGCAAGCTTTTCGTGAAGGTGACAAACAACAACGTGTGTTCTGTAATTTCGCTGTCAGCAAGATGGAGGGTGACAGTTTTCTTCCACCCTTAGTGTTAAGTGACGACGCAACATTCCATTTAAAGGAAAGGTGGACCGTAATGCTGCGAGAGTATGGGGTACGGAACAACGACATGAAGTTGTACAACATGAGAGGGATTCTCCAAATTTTAATCTGTTTTGTGCAGTTAGACGGTAAAAGATGTACGGTCCATTTTGCTTTGCCGAGAACACTGTTACAAGAAGCATAAGCCTCGATATGTTTGTAAGCGATCCTATCCCACAGTTAGAGACTGGATTCGAACGACTTCATTTACCAACAGGATTGGGCACCACCACACTGGCATCTGGAAGTGCGGGAATTTTTAAATCAAAGGATTACTGAACGATGGATCGATCGCAATGGACCAAATGATTCACCCTTACATTACTGGCATCCAGGTCTACAGTCCTGGCTGTATGTGATTATTTCTTATGGGGGTTTATAAAAGACTGTGTTTATTTGCCTCCATTACCAACAACAATGAGTGAACTGAGACATCGCATGACAGCAGCTGTGGAGGCTGTAACTCAAGACATGCTCGCTGCAGTGAGGAACAGTTTGAATACCGGATTGACATTTGTCATTCATGTCAAGGGAAGCATACTGAACACCTACGAAAAGGTATGAAAAACAAACTTTTTCAGTTTCCCGTTAATGAAAAAGGATATTCATTGTACGAGGGTCACTGAGTAAGTAATGTTCCACATTTTGTTTGGAAAATGCATTAATGTACAAAGACAAATGTCCTTCCAGAATGAGATTTTTCACTCTGCAGCGGAGTGTGCGCTGATATGATACTTCCTGGCAGATTAAAACTGTGTGCCCGACCGAGACTCGAACTCGGGACCTTTGCCTTTCGCGGGCAAGTGCTCTATCAACTGAGCTACCGAAGCACGACTCACGCCCGGTACCCACAGCTTGAATTCTGCCAGTACCTCGTCTCCTACCTTCCAAACTTTACAGAAGCTCTCCTGCGAACCTTGCAGAACTAGCACTCCTGAAAGAAAGGATATTGCGGAGACACGGCTTAGCCACAGCCTGGGGGATGTTTCCAGAATGAGATTTTTCACTCTGCAGCGGAGTGTGCGCTGATATGAAACTTCCTGGCAGATTAAAACTGTGTGCCCGACCGAGACTCGAACTCGGGACCTTTGCCTTTCGCGGGCAAGTGCTCTACCAACTGAGCTACCGAAGCACGACTCACGCCCGGTACCCACAGCTTGAATTCTGCCAGTACCTCGTCTCCTACCTTCCAAACTTTACAGAAGCTCTCCTGCGAACCTTGCAGAACTAGCACTCCTGAAAGAAAGGATATTGCGGAGACACGGCTTAGCCACAGCCTGGGGGATGTTTCCAGAATGAGATTTTTCACTCTGCAGCGGAGTGTGCGCTGATATGAAACTTCCTGGCAGATTACAACTGTGTGCCCGACCGAGACACGAACTCGGGACCTTTTCCTTTCGCGGGCAAGTGCTCTACCAACTGAGCTACCGAAGCACGACTCACGCCCGGTACCCACAGCTTGAATTCTGCCAGTACCTCGTCTCCTACCTTCCAAACTTTACAGAAGCTCTCCTGCGAACCTTGCAGAACTAGCACTCCTGAAAGAAAGGATATTGCGGAGACACGGCTTAGCCACAGCCTGGGGGATGTTTCCAGAATGAGATTTTTCACTCTGCAGCGGAGTGTGCGCTGATATGAAACTTCCTGGCAGATTAAAACTGTGTGCCCGACCGAGACTCGAACTCGGGACCTTTGCCTTTCGCGGGCAAGTGCTCTACCAACTGAGCTACCGAAGCACGACTCACGCCCGGTACCCACAGCTTGAATTCTGCCAGTACCTCGTCTCCTACCTACCAAACTTTACAGAAACTCTCCTGAGAACCTTGCAGGTACTGGCAGAATTAAAGTTGTGGGTACCGGGCGTCAGTCGTGCTTCGGTTACACAGTTGGTAGAGCACTTGCCCGCGATAGGCAAAGGTCCCGAGTTCGAGTCTCGGTCGGGCACACAGTTTTAATCTGCCAGGAAGTTTCACAAATGTCCTTGTTGATGCTTCACATTTTATCTGTGTTCTGTGCCCGGTGAAGTTTCGAACCGTTCTGGCAGATGGCAGAGCCGTAGTACAGCGTCAACATTGCGTCTACATGCGACTCACGTTACAAGCAGCGTGCTGTTATTGAATTCTTGTGTACAGGAAAACTAACTGGGGTGAATGTTGTGTCGATTCCCTAAGGTCTCGACACAATGAGTGGCTAGGTGCACGCGAAACTAACGCAGACGGGCGTAAATTCTGAAACAGGAGACTGGATGAAAACTATAAAGAAAAGAACGTATTGGGTAGATTACTTAACTTTTAATGATGTTCTTCTTGTTGAAATACATCTCGTGAGTAGTAGTAAGCAATTAGCACTGATACTAAGGGCGCCTTGCTAGGTAGTAGCGATGGACTAGCTGAAGGCTATTTAATCTGTCTCTCGGCAAATGAGAGGAAGACGTGATACGTCTTGTCGCAAGCTATGTCGTCCGTACAACTGGGGCGAGGTCAAGTCCGTGTCTTGTGACCTGCCCTGTGGTGGCGCTACGTTAGCGAATACACAGTGGCGACACGCGGGTCCGACATGTACTACAGGACCGCGGCCGATTTAAGTTACCACCTAGCAAGTGTGGTGTCTAGCGGTGACACCACATTCCTCCCCCGCAAATCGGCGAACGGTCGTGAGATAAGGCTTCCGCCCGCCGTGGGGAGGACCCCATGTTGACGTATGCGATGAGGTGGGGAGCCTAACAACAGGCGAGGCTGTGCCACCCGCACCCGGCCATTCGGTCCGAGGGGAGCTAGGAAACGCCTGCAAACCTAGTCCAGGGTGCACGTCAACATGAGGTGTTTGCGCACGTAATGAGACAGAAGGGTCGACCTCCATGTGGTCGGAGCACCCGACGGGCGAAGACGACATCTGGTCCGGAGCGGGCAAGAGGTCCATGGCGGAGGACGGCTGGTCACGGGAAGCAAGCGGCGGCGCGTGACCCAGGGAGGCGCGAGGCGGCTGCAGCGAAGCGTCCGCTGCTGGCGGCGCCGGCGGCGGCTGCGGCGGCGCGACGCCATGAGGCAAAATGGAAGGCATCGTCGGTAACACCTGGGGATGAGGCGAGCCAGTAGATGGGTCCCCAGGGCGCTGACCTGACGGCTCCGTCGCTGAAAGCAGACGGGGAGCGGCAGAACCCAGGCGACGACAGAGGCGCAGCTGATTGAGATGCCGACGCACCTCACCAGAGGCCCCCAAAACCAAATACATCGCGCGGCCGAGGCAGCGAAGAATGCGCCCTGCGAGCCAACGCTGTGAACCGCGATAGTTGCGATAATAGACAACGTCGCCAGGAGCAAAAGCAGGAGTCTGCCGCTGCACAGGAACCTGATGTGGCGGATGCAGCAAAGACATCAGAGTTCGATGAGGACGACCATGGAGCAATTCAGCCGGCGAGCGACCATCGCGGGGCTGAGAGCGATAGGAAGACAAAAAGAGCAACAAAGCGTCCTCCCGTGAATGCGACTCTTTCAACTTCAACATCTGTGACTTGAAAGTCCGGACCAATCGTTCCGCGGCACCGGTTGACTGAGGCGAAAACGGCGCGGATGTCAGATGTCGAATACCATTGGCCTTGCAGAACGACTGAAATTCTGCGGACATGAATTGTGGGCCATTGTCGGAAACAATAGTCTGCGGAAGACCTTCAAGGCAAAAGATAGCAGACAAGGCTTGGATGGTGGCAGAAGACGTCGTGGAAGACATCCGGACAACAAAAGGAAAATTACTGAAAGCATCAACCACAACCAACCATCGAGCATTCCAGAATGGACCAGCAAAATCGATGTGCAAGCGTTGCCAAGGGGAAGTGGCTGTCGGCCAAGCAAAGAATTTCCGCGGCGGTGCGGATTGTTGTTCGGCACACGCCACGCAAGAGGAGCACATATTCGCAATCGCAGCATCGATTCCGAACCAAGTACAGTGCTGTCGAGCAAGTTGTTTCGTTCGCACTATACCCCAATGTCCTTGGTGAAGAAGCCGTAAGACAGAGGACTGTAACGAACGTGGGACCACGACTCGGGATTGATCATTATCGGAACGCAACAACAAAACACCACGTCGGACAAAAAGTCTCTCCTTGTGAGCAAAAAAACGGCGAACCAAAGGATCCTCGATCCGTGACTTTGACAAGGGCCATTGCGTAGCAACAAAACGCAAAACGGAAGCAAGGACAGGGTCAGCAGCTGTGGCAGTAGCTACACGACGAAAATCAATCGGAAACGATGCGACCACGTCATCGGTTTCCGAATCAATGAACATGCAAGCAAGTTCGGAAGAATCGAATGCTTTATCCTCAGCAACAGGCAAACGGGACAACGCATCAGCGTTTCCGTGCTTAGCAGTGGACCGATACAAGATATCGTAGCGGTACTGCGAGAGAAAAAGAGACCAGCGAATGAATTT
The DNA here is from genome assembly GCF_023898315.1 of Schistocerca nitens. Lineage (NCBI taxonomy): Eukaryota > Metazoa > Arthropoda > Insecta > Orthoptera > Acrididae > Schistocerca > Schistocerca nitens. The sequence goes on along the minus strand of NC_064624.1, from coordinate 141,345,579 downwards.
CTGCGCTGTACGTGGAGGTACAGGTTTATTCGGATGAAAAAGCGATGTCAAAGGTTTGTGGTCCGTGATGATTGTAAAGTGACGACCATACAAGAAGTCATGGAACTTGGTAACACCAAACACTAGAGCTAAAGCTTCTTTCTCTATTTGTGAATAATGTCTTTGCGCAGATGAGAGCAATTTTGACGCAAAGGCAATAGGGCGATCATGCGAGCCATCTTTGTGCGCAAGCACAGCACCGATCCCGAAATCCGATGCATCGACCATCAACAAAAGGGGTTTTCGGGGATCGAATGGCGTAAGGCAAGTATTGGAAAGTAACGCCGATTTCAACTGGCGAAAAGCGCGTTCGCATTCCGTCGTCCAGACGAACGGAACACCTTTACGGCGTAAGCGATGAAGCGGAGCTGAAATGGAAGAAGCATTGCGCACAAATCGGCGATAATAATTTACCTTACCCAGCACACCCTGTAGCTGTTTTAAGTTCTGCGGTGACGGCAAGTCCTGAATGGCACGAAGGTGCTCTGGACTCGGATGTATACCTTGGGCGTTAAGGACATGGCCCAGGTACGGTAAGTCACGAGCAAAAAACACACATTTGTCCTTCCTCAAGCGAAGACCATTCTGACGCAATACCTGAAATAATGTTCGGAGATTTTGCAAATGTTCTGCTTCTGTCTTTCCTGAGATTACAATATCGTCCAGATAGTTCGCAGCCGTAGGGACCGACGCACAAATAGTTTGTAAATATTGCTGAAACAAAGCAGGGGCGGATGCACACCCGAATGGCAGTCTTTTGAAGCGATACAAGCCAAGATGCGTGTGTACCACTAAGACGCGCTGGGATTCGTCGTCCACAGGTATCTGCAAGTACGCATCTGCTAGGTCCAATTTTGAAAAATATTTTCCCGGGCACAGTTTGTCAAAAAGATCTTCCGGGCGGGGCAAAGGAAAAGTAGCAGTCACAAGTTGCGGATTCACAGTTGCCTTGAAGTCCACACAAAGTCTCAATTTTCCGGAAGGTTTTGGCAAAATTACTAAGGGTGAGGCCCAGAGAGAAGCCTGCACACGTTCAATGACACCTTGAGATTCTAATTCGGCTAATGTTCTTGCGACCTCATCACGCAATGCGTGGGGAACATTGCGCGCTCTGAAAAATTTCGGTTGCGCGTTGTCTTTCAGTTCCAAATGCGCTTCATAGTTCTTAGCGCAACCAAGGCCCGGTGCAAAAATGTCTGCAAATTCTTCACAAAGACTAGAAACACTGGCGGAAGGCACAGTCTGATTCACTGATAGGACCTGATTCACTATAGACAAATTAAACAATTGAAACAAATCTAATCCAAACAAGTTCACTGCACTAGAGGAACGAAGAACATAAAATGACACAAGTTTTGTCTGTCCCTTGTATGTTGCAATAAGGCTGCACTGTCCTAACACAGGTATATGCTGTCCTGAGTAACTAGTTAACGTAACATTTGCGGCACGCAATGGCGGGGCGCCCAGTTGTTTGTACGTGTCGTGATTGAGCAAGGAAACTGCAGCTCCGGTATCGAGCTGGAACGGTATCACTTTTCCTGCAAAGTCTAAGTCCACAAAAAGTTTATTGTCTTGTTGACGACAAGAGCGACTGTCTCGTGCAATTTGAACTGATACAGGTCCAGAAGCACTTGCAACTTTACGGGATTTCCGGCGACGTCGACGCACTCTGTGGGTGGGACGAACACAGTCACTGTTAGCTAAAGTGTCACTGGACGGGTGGGAATGTACTACATGGATGTCCATGGGCGAAGGTCCACGAGCCTGATTGTCCTGGGTTCGATTCCGGCGCGAAGCAAAGGGCCTGGAATTGGTGTGATTGTCTGATCTTAACTTTTTCTGGCAAACACTTTGTACATGTCCTTTCTTTTGACAGTAAAAGCAAATAGCTTGGCGTGACGGGCAATTTTCACGCGAATGTCTAGTTGCACACCGCGGGCAAGATTTCACTGCATTTGCTTGCTTACGCGGCGCACGTGGTTGCAAGCTAGGCGGCCGCTGCGAAGTCGGGCGCGAGGGCCGCTCAGCGTCCCGTGCAGCGGGCCGGGCGGGCCGATTAACGTGACACACTGCTGGCGAAGTTTCAAATGATTCCTGAGCAAAGTCAAGTGTGTCTTGCCTGTCCAATATGTCTATCACTTGTTGCAGGGAGGGATTAATTAGTTTCAAAATCTGTTCCCTTATGCGAACATCAGAAACGTTCTGTGCAATTGCATCACGCACCATAGTATCTGAATATGGGAGGCCACATTCACAGGCAAACGCGCAGTCTCTAGTAAGTCCTTGCAAAGTTGCTACCCACTCCCTATTAGTCTGACCGGCCGTACGTTTTGTACGAAAAAACGTATACCGTTTGGCAACTACATTTACTGTTTCTTTGAAATAGGCATCTAAAGCCGACAAAATTTCCTCGTAGGACAGAGTTGCTACGTCTCGTCGGGGAAACAATTTCACTATCACACGGTAGGTAGACACACCGACACAAGAAAGCAAAAACGGCTGCCGCTCTTTACCTTGAATTCCATAAGCAGTGAGGTGGAAGTTGAACTGATCGGCCCACTCAGTCCAACGTTCGGTTGTGGCCTCAAAGGGCCGAAATGGCGGTGCGACAGCGTTGTGTGGCTGCGGTAGCGATGAAGCGGCTGCTGCCGCATCGGTTTGCAGCGCACGTTGACCCTGGACGAGCTGTCCAAGGGCTTCCAATAACGCCTGCGTCTGCTGATTCTGCAAGCGAAAAAATTCGGACAGTACATCTGGAGAATGCGGCGAAGCCATGACACAAGCAAATTAGAGCAAGTATAACACAAAGACTGCAACGTGGGCGCGGCACCACTCCTCGGCGCCAAAATATTTGTTGTGTCGATTCCCTAAGGTCTCGACACAATGAGTGGCTAGGTGCACGCGAAACTAACGCAGACGGGCGTAAATTCTGAAACAGGAGACTGGATGAAAACTATAAAGAAAAGAACGTATTGGGTAGATTACTTAACTTTTAATGATGTTCTTCTTGTTGAAATACATCTCGTGAGTAGTAGTAAGCAATTAGCACTGATACTAAGGGCGCCTTGCTAGGTAGTAGCGATGGACTAGCTGAAGGCTATTTAATCTGTCTCTCGGCAAATGAGAGGAAGACGTGATACGTCTTGTCGCAAGCTATGTCGTCCGTACAACTGGGGCGAGGTCAAGTCCGTGTCTTGTGACCTGCCCTGTGGTGGCGCTACGTTAGCGAATACACAGTGGCGACACGCGGGTCCGACATGTACTACAGGACCGCGGCCGATTTAAGTTACCACCTAGCAAGTGTGGTGTCTAGCGGTGACACCACAGTGAACATCCATAAAATTTTGCGTCCAGTCTCTGGCGATGATGCAGTTGATAGGAGTACAGTTGGTCGATGGGTAAAGTAAGTTACAGCCTCAGGAAATTCAGAAACAGAACTCCATGATCAGCCATGCTCGGTACGTCCTGTCACAGCCACTGCTCCAGACATGCTGAGTGGTGGGGAAGCCATTATTCGTGCCGGCCGGCGCAACGCAACTCGACAATTGGCTCTACAGTTGTCGGTCACCACTGGAAGTGCGTCTGCAATGATCGAGACTCTCGGATATGAAAAGAGGTGCTCACGACTGGTTGCACGAATGCTCTCAGCGGACCACAAGATTAAAAGAAAAGCCATTTCATCTGAAGTTTTGAGACCGACGGAGGGTCCTTTCTGTCACGGATCGTTACCAGTGACGAAAGCAGGGTGCGCCACTTGGCGCCGGAAACAAAAGGCTGTCGATGGAGTGGCATCATCCTCATTCACCACAAAAGAAGAAATTCAAGACAACCCCCTCTGCCGGAAAAGTCATGATGACAGTATTTTGGGATTGTGATGGCGTCATTCTGGTAGATGTGATGCCAAGGGAGTCAACCATCAATTCATTGACATACCTGAAGACTCTGAATAAAGAACCGTTTCCGACATGTCCGATCGGACAAGAAACCAGCAGAAATCTTGGTCCTACACGATAATGCACGCCCGCACATAAGTATGAGTACCCGGGAACACATCGCCAAACTGGGTTGTACATCACTGTGGCATCCATCCTACCGTCCAGACCTCACCCCCCTCCCCCCCTCCCCCCCCAACTTCCATCTCTTTGGGCCGCTTGAAGATTCTCTACGGGGAACACACTTTGAAGATGGCGAGAGTGTCATCATGCAGTGAAAACTTGGCTACGCCCGCAGGACAAGAGCTTTTACCAGCGGGGAGTACATGCTCTTCCACAACATTGGGGTACAGCCAAAGATCGTGATGGAGACTACGCAGAAAAATAGGACATGAACAAGACATGTTGAATTATATTGTCACAAAATTCTGAGTCTTAACAATATATACGTTCTGAGGAAAAAATGTGGGGCATTACTTACTGAACCAACCTCCTATATCTTTGTTACTTTCAAAAATGTAGACGTGCCAAATCGGATGATTCTTTTTCATACACCCTGTATAATGAAAACGGCGATATAATTTGACGTGAACTGTATATTAAACATATCATAAAATTTGCATACAGAGAGTGACTTTACGTCTTTTTCCTCATGAGCAGCGCCCTTCTTCGCAGTTTGTTTGTTGCTCAGCTGCACTGGTGAGTAATTACTTCTCAGAAAAGAAAAAATAAACTTTGATAGCGACTGCTGGCGGTCGAGGGCACAGGTTCACAAGCGATATGCGGCGCCTCGCCTTCGCTAAGTCGGCGGCTCCCTACGTCACTCCGACAAAGCGCGGTGCACTGGAGAGGCTGTTTCAGTTCCCAGAGTTACAACATGGCGAGCGAGGCAGGAACGTAGTGGAACCCGTCCTCCCCTCCCCCCCTCCCCACCTCGAGTGTTTGTGATATAACGTAAAAAATTTAAAAAGATTAAATTATTCAAACATATGTTCATTTTGAAATGCGCATCTTTCTCGAGGGTTTGATGAATAAAATATATATGTTCGAGGATTTGTAAGACAACTTATTCGGTCTTAAGTATGCCAAACTGAACTGGAGTGCCACGCTTCTTCATACAGCATTCTTCTATCACACGTCACTGTATTTTGCTCTGTGGAATTCGATCGTGTATATTTTGCAGTGGAAGCCATCAAACGTATATTCAGGACAGTGGAAAATAAAATGTCCTCTAGTGCCTTTCTTGCTTCTAGTCATTCGGTTTCACATCCTGCCTCCTCCTAAGGAAGAAAAAAAAAAAAACAGTGAAAATAAGAGACCATCAAAACAATACACATCTCTTTAATCCTTAGGTCCCAGAATTTTTTTGTCTCTAATCTTGCTACAGATTTCCATGGCGTGCCTTCCTTCCTGTGAAAGAATCTATTACCTCATAAAAGTCCGTCAAACGGTCTGCTATATGCAAAATCAAGATATCGTCTTCTAATACTGTAAAAGCTGTTAATACGCGTAGTACTCAAGACTTGTGTGGTTTTTCGACTTGATTATGTCTATTTTTCCACTGTCTGCTAGATAAAATGAACTGCCCTTCCTAATATTGCTGCAATTGTAACACACACCAAATAAGTGAGACTGTTTTCGCACAAATGATCATTTTTATTTACCTCGCTTACGTAAGTAACATGACAGCATAATTCACGAAGTATCAATAGCAAATGCCTATTAGGCCTACTACAAGCAGAAAGTTTTATATTAAGAAATAGTATCATGTTTCGTTCATGAGATCGAAAAATAGTACTACCAAATCTATTATATAAATTTGCAGTCGTCATATTCTTCCACATAATTTGTGTGGTGGCGCCGTTTCCTCTCCTTTCTCGTTCTAAAAAGAATCTTTTCATCAAAAATTCTGTAAGTATTCCTTCCATTGTGAAAGCTTATTCTCTGGTTAATTTCAGTAACCCTGCCAGCACCACAGGTTCAATTATCGTGCGTTTGTTCCCCGTTCAGGCGTCATTACGTATTCGTACGACTCGTTTTCCGCTCTCTACCGAGAGCAGAACTTAATGCGACTGCTAACCGGGGAGTGTACAACTGGTAATGTAGCGATCTGGCAAAAATTTTCTCTCAAAATTTCCTTTTATTGGATAAGCGCAGAAGTATAATATGTAATCCGTCTTACCAGTTATTTCCACTCTGATAGTCTGAATTTATGGATTTAACTAATAAAATAACGCTGATAATTCGCACTTCCAATCAACCACATAAACAAACTGCAAATAGCATTCACCAATTCGGGTTTATTCGGCTCAGCTCGTATAGCACCGTCCTCTGTTTTTATTTCTAGACGCGAGGAAATTCCCTGGTAGAGATATCACTTAGATTATGTATACATGCGAAAACAACTTATGATTCTTTCAGATACCAACTTAGAATGTGTTCAAAAATATCCAGAACTTCGCAAATGATACATAAAATAAAATAATTTAATATGAAATAAAAGAAATTATTCTTAAGTTAATGGACAGCAAAATTTAATTTTGGTAGTGGACTGGTATTCGAGTGTAGGAAAAGGAAGAGAAAAAAAATCACAATGTTATCAAAAGTACGTTTTTGGAATTAGGTGCATTGTGCTGCAACGTACTACCAGGTCCTCCATACCAGCGATCACAGTAGTCATTAACCATCGTGAGAGAGCAGAATGGGGCGTTCTGCAGGACTCACAGACTACGAGTGTGGTCAGGTGATTGGGGTGTCACGTGTCATACGTCTGTACGCTAGATTTCCCCATACCTAAACATCCCTAGGTTCACTGTTACAGATTTGATAGTGAAGTGGAAACGAGGAGGGAGACGTACAGCACAAGAGCGTACAGGCCGGCCTCGTCTGTTGACTGAAAGAGAGCGCCAACAGTTGAAGAGGGTCGTAATGTGTAATAGGCAGACATTTATCCAGACCATCACACAGATATTCCAAACTGCATCAAGATCGACTGAAAGTACTACGACAGGTATGTGAAAGGTGAGTGAAACTTGGATTTCGTGTTCGAGCGGCTGCTCATAAGCCACACATCACACCGGTAAATACCAAACGACGCCTCGCTCCCTGTAAGGAGCGTAAACACTCGAGGATTGAACAATGGAAAAACGCTGTGTGGAGTGACGAATCACAGTACACAGTTTGGCAATCCGATGGCAGGGTGTGGTATGTCGAATGCGAAGTGAACGTCTTTTGCCAGCGTTTGTCGTGCCAACAGTAAAATTCAGAGGGCCAACAGTAAACATCTACACATGTTAGTTGCAAATAGGCTGGAAAACAGTAACACTAGACAGAGCGGTGGACGAGTATACTCCCATATCTTGTTAAGCTGGTTTCTCAGACCCCAGGTTCCATACCTCAAATTGTTCAGTGGAGCAATCTCTATGTCCTGTTGAATTTTTGTTCGACCTTACGGAAACACACGGTATGTAATGTTAACAGTATCGGTCCTTTGACACGTCCTTCTGATGCGACTGGAATCACCTTTCCACCTGACGATGTTGTTCCTTTAAGAGCAGCGTGCTGAATTCTGTCCGCAGGGAAGGCTTGAGCCTGGTCCCCTGACCGGCGACGTCTTGTTTCCTCAGCAGACGGACTGCCGGCACTGCCCCAAGTGACTTTCTGAAGTCACTGAACTAGGAGGAATCAAGCTGGCCGCCGATGTCTACAGCGCTGTGACACTCAAGGAGAGTACGTGATACGTGAGCATAAAACTTGTTCCATAACTCAACAGCAGCTTGACGTCAGCAATGATTGCTTCTAATTTCCTTCTTGGAAAATGTCAAGACTTGTGCTTTTTTCATTTACTTCGTTGCTCCACTTGTTCTTGTTTTAAAGCTGTTCTTTTGGTTTTTGCCATTCGAATTTTCATTAGAACGGCAACAAGAAATGAACTCTCCTTTACTTCGTGTTATCTGGTCGCAAAACGGCACGCTCTGGTGAAGGCGAGGCCCGCGCTATCGCTGGCGACCCCTACGCTGTTGACCCGCGACGCGTCAAGGGAGCGTCTGAGTGTTTTCCTGGTGGAAAGTCACTCATCAGTGCAGCTGGCCAGTGGTTTCAAGCAAGCTGCGAAACCACAACTAAATAATTCGACTGTCATTCCACGACGAAAGGAGTTCCACAAAACCTTCAAAATGGTTCAAATGGCTCTGAGCACTATGTGACTCAACATCTGTGGTCATAAGTCCCCTAGAACTTAGAACTACTTAAACCTAACTAACCTAAGGACATCACACACATCCACGCCCGAGGCAGGATTCGAACCTGCGACCGTAGCAGTCGCGCGGTTCCTGACTGAGCGCCTAGAACCGCTAGACCACCGCGACCGGCCACAAAACTTTCAAAAATAATTGTATCTTAATGTCTGATGGTGTGTTCATTGCAATGGTATGGTTTCACGTTGTTACATTTCATCTCTCTCATTCTGATAAGTCCATTCATTTCAGATAATTTATTTTACTCAAATATGATATATTACATTTATTTCTCTCATATTGATTGCAAATATATATGGATTTTGGGAAGATCAGCTATTAACATTAGCATATCTACAGCATTTATCGCAAAATTACGAAAAGTCTTAATTGCATCATATATACTGAAGGAGCTGAAGATACTGGTACACCTGCCTATTTTCATAGAGGGCCCCAGCGAACACGCAGAAGTGCCGCAACTCGACGAGTCATGGACTCCACTATTGTCTGAAGTAGTGCTAGAGGGAACTGACCCCAATGAATCCTGCAGAGCTGTCCATAAATCCGTAAGGGTACGAACGGGTGGAAAGTTTTTCTGAACAGCACACTGCAAGGCATCCCACATTTGCTCAGTAATGTTCATGTCTGGGGAGTTTTGTGGCCAACGAAAGTGTTTAAACTCAGAAGAGTGTTCCTGCAGCCACTCTGTAGCAATTCTGGACGTGTGGTGGTGTCGCATTGTCCTGCTAGAAATGCCCAAGTGCGTCGGAATGCACAATGGACAGAAATGAATGCAGGTGATCATACAAGATGCTTACATACGTGTCACCTGTCAGAGTCGTATCTATACGTATCAGGAGTCCCATATCATTCCAACAGCACACGCCCCACACCATTATAGAACAGTGAACAGACCTCTGCTGACATGTAGGGCCCATGGCCATGAGGCGGCGTCTAGACACTAGATACAATTTCAAACGTGACTCGTCCGACAAGTCAACATGTTTCCAGTCATCAACAGTCAATATCAGTGTTGACAGGCACAGGCGAAATATCCTCAGGCCACTGGAAGAATGTGATCGTTCCTATTTCACATAATGCAGGTGCTGACAAGTGAAAATTCTACAGACCCACAAATTTAGTGAGGTACAGTCGCCATATGTTCAGACGAATTATTTATGGAAGAATGGAAAAAGTGACAAAAAACCCATGTCAGGGGAGGTAAGCATATGCTCCAAGGAAATGCAAGCATACACCAGGCTGAACTTACCCTGCAACTTTCTCTAGAACAGAAAGGCAAACATTTTGTTATAGCGTTTGTAGATTTAGGGAAATTTTTTGACAATGTTGATTGAAATACCACTTCGAGTTCTCAAAGACACTGAGATGAAATATACACTCTGTGATCCAACATATCCGGACGTCCCCAAAAACGTGCGTTTTTCATATTAGGTGCATTGTGCTGTCACCTACTGCCAGGTACTCCATACCTTCGACCTCAGTAGTCAGACATCGTGAGAGAGCAGACTGGGGAGCTCCGCGGAACTTACGAACTTCGAATGTGGTCAGGTGATTAGGTGTCACTTGTGTCATATGTCTGTACGCGAAATTTCCACACCCCTAAACATCCCTAGGTCCACTGTTTCCCATGTGATACTGAAGTGGAAAAGTGAAGGGACTCGTAAAGCACAAAAGCGTACAGGCCGACCTCGTCTGTTGAGTTACAAAGACTGACGACAGTTTAAGAGGGTCGTAATGTGTAATAGGCAGACATCTATCCAGACCATCACACAGGGATTCCCAATTCCATCAGGATCCACTTCAAGTACTATGACAGTTGGCCGGGAGATGAAAAAACTTGGATTTCATGGTCGAGCGGCTGCTCATAAGACACACATCACGCCGGTAAATGACTAACGACGCCTCGCTTGGTTTAAGGAGCGTAAATATTGAATAGTGGGAAAACGCTGTGTGGAGTGACGAATCACCGTACACAATGTGAAGATCCGATGGCAGGGTGTGGGAATGGCGAATGCCCAGTGAACGACATCTGCCAGCGTGTGTAGTGCGGTGGTGTTGCGGTGTGGTGGTGTTTTTCTTGGAGGGGGCTTGCACCCCTAGTTGTTTTGCGTGGCACTATCACAGCACAGGACTAAACTGATGTTTTAAGCACCGTCTTGCTTCCCATTGTTGAAGACCAATTCGGGATGGTGATTGCATCCTTGAACAAGATCGAGTACCCGTTCATAATTGACGCCCTGTGGCGGATTGGTTACACGACAAGAACCGGGATGAACTGGCTAGCACATAGCCCTGTCCTGAATCCTATGGAACACCGTCGAGATGTTTTGGAACGCGACTTCGTATGAGGCCTCAGCGATCGACATCGACCCCTCTCCTCGGTGCAGCACTCTGTGAAGGATGAACTGCTGTTCCCCAAGAAACCTTCTAGCACCTAATTGAAGGTATGCCCGCGAAAGTGTAGGCTGTCATCATGGCTAAGGGTGGGTGGGGGGGGGGCAACACCAAAAGGAATTCCAGCATTACCGATGGAAGGCGCCGCGAACTTGTAAGTCATTATGAACCGGGTGTCTGGATAGTTTTGATCAGATACCGTACGTAGTGAAAGGTTATTCACATTAAGTACAGAAACAAGAAGGTGGTTGTAAGTGTCGAGAATGGAGAGAGACGGGATTGTAAACAATCGCCGCTTCTATTGAGTCTGTACGTGGAGCAAGCTTTGAAGTAAAATCAGGAGATATTTTGGAAGGTAATTAAAGTTAAGTGTAAAAAAATAAAAACATTTAAGTATGGTTACGACATCCTAATGTTATAAGGCTTGCGAAGGACTTGGAAGAGCACTTTGAATAAATGGATAGCGACTTGATGATATATTATAAGATGAACATCGAGATTAGTAATCAACGACAATTAAGTGTGGCAGAATTACATGAGGCAGTGCCATGCTAATTCGATTAGGAAATGATACACTAAAAGTAGTAGATGACTTTTACTGTTTGGACAGCAAAATAACTGATGAAGATTGTAGTGCAGAGGATATAGAGTGTAGAGTGACAATAGCAGGGAAAGCTATACTGAAGAAGTGTTTGTTAAGGTGTAACATCAGTTTAAGTGTTATGGAGTATGACATGTAGGTATTTGTTTGGCAGTAAATCGTGGATGATTATCAGATCAGACAACAGCATGGTTCTATTTTAAAAAACGTTGAAGGTATGATGTACTGAATAACAAATGAAGAAGATAGAAGAGACAGACAAAAATTTGTACCAAGGCAGGGATTTGAAATGAGGATCCTGCGCACTTTGGAGAAGCAGTAACCACTGCGCCACGCTGGCACAATGGCTTTGCACAACTCCACAGACTATCCTAGAGCACCTCCCTCCCCAAACCAAATCCATATTCACACCTGAGGCCGTTTGGTAGGAATGGGAATTTTAATTGAACATTGAGGCATGCAAGTGTAGTGTACACTGTTCTGCAAACCCACTGTAGCACGGTGGCGTACTAACCAGCACAGCTGCCTAGGCTGCAGGACACACAGGTTCAAATCCTGGCCTTGGTATGAATTTTCATTTCTCGCTCCAGTCTACACACACACACACACACACACACACACACACACACACACACACATATATATATATATATATATATATATATATATATATATATATATATATATATATATATATATATATATATATATATACGAGGGTGGTTCAGAAAGTAACCTCCGATTGGTCACAGTGCGGGTTGTGGGGGGAGTAGCGACGCCATCTGTGCGTTCACGCACTCAACAGGTCAGTCGGCATCAAGCCGTGGTCGAGTGAACGTCGTACCTGCGCTAGTTTAGTTTTTGTGGCAGTTTGAAATGTGTGCTGCAATAGAAAACCCCGCCAAATGTGAAGTGCGTGCTGTCATAAGGTTTTTTACAGCCAAAGGATATTCTGCAGCAGCTATTCATCGTGAGCTTTGTGCCGTGTACGGACCAAGAGTTATGAGTGAAGGAGTTGTCCGTGAATGGGTACGTTTATTTAAAAGTGGACGAGAAAACGTTCGTGATGAAGAGAGGAGTGGTAGACCATCATTGGTGACTGACGAACTCGTTCAGACAGTTGATGCAAAAGTTCGTGAAAATCGACGTTTCTCAATGTCGGAGTTGTCTACTGGTTTTCCACAGATTTCTAAGACTCTCTTGTACGAGATAGTGACAGCAAGATTGGGTTACCGTAAGTTCTGTGCACGATGGGTGCCCAAAATTCTTACCGACCACCACAAAACTCAAAGAATGGCCTCTGCATTAGACTTTCTGTCACGTTATGAGGACGAAGGAGAACCATTGTTAAACAGAATCGTGACCGGTGACGAAACCTGGATTAAGTACGTGAACCCTGAGACAAAAGAACAATCAAAGATGTGGGCACATTCAAATTCGCCTACCAAACCAAGAAAAGCCTCGCAAGATTTTTCTGCCAGAAAACTGATGGCAACGGTGTTTTGGGATGCCAAAGGGGTGTTGTTGGTTGAATTCATGGAACGTGGTACGACCATTAATTAAGACGTGTACTGTGAAACAATAAAAAAGTTACGACGGGCTATACAGAACAAACGCCGTGGTATGCTGACTTCCGGTATCGTTTTTTTGCACGATAACGCCCGTCCTCACTCTGCTCGCAGAACAACGGCCCTTCTTGAGTCCTTCAAGTGGGACGTTATCAACCATCCACCTTACAGCCCAGACCTGGCGCCAAGTGATTATCACCTCTTCATGCATTTGAAGAAATGGCTCGGGTCACAGCGGTTTGATGACGACGAAGAGCTCAAAGATGCGGTCACAGGCTGGCTCCAGGCACAAGCGGGTGATTTTTAAGCAGAAGGAATTTCAAAGCTTGTGAAGAGATACGATAAGTGCCTCAATCGCTATGGAGACTATGTAGAAAAATAGTGCAAAGATGTAGTTGTAAGATGTATATATTAAAATATTTTTATTTAACTTGGTGTATTTTTTTAAATCAACCGGAGGTTACTTTCTGAACGGCCCTCGTATATATATATATATATATATATATATATATATATATATATATATATAACACAGATGTTTCAGACTTGAAGAGATCTCTGGAACCATATACTTTCATTTGATTAGGTGACGAAGTACTTAACTGAATTGAGGGAAAGGAAATTTATGACGCAACTTGAGTAAAGGAAGAAGCTGGTTGATAGGAAACGTCTTGATACAATAATGAATTGTCGATTCCATTGTGGAAAGATACGTGGACAATGGGGGTAATAGTTGTGGAAGGAGACAGAGGCTTGAATAAAGTAGGTACGTTGAAATGGATATAGATTGCTGTAGTTATACAAAAATTAAAAGACTGACGACCTCATCAGAAACAATCAAGGGAAGTTGTATAATGAGGTAGGACTACAACTTGAATAAAGGTGTCTGATATGAGTGTATACGAAAGCGGACTGCCCAACGTGTCTTAACACTCACCTCCATGTATTGCGACATGGGGACAGAGATCGTAAGAAGCAAGAGGAGTGTCACACCTCGTTAATGACAGCAGGCATCAAACCTATTATTAATTGCTGCTGTCACTGTGAGTCTGGCCATTTCAACAAGTTTGCGAGTGAACTTTGCTAAGAGAACCGTATACAATGGACATTTTGCGTTGGTAGCCAGCAGCACATGAGACAGCTGGTCTTCAGCTGTGCCAGACAGCACGGGAACTGGGCAGTGGCCGGTAGGAGGTGTGCAGTTTGGCCCGACGTATCACAGGTCTGCTCCCTCGTCAAGTGACGCGAGGCCCTGAGAGCACCGAAGAAGCAACGAGGCGTTCTGCCCGGTACGTGTGGAGGCTGCAGTTCACGCTGGAAGCGGCTCAGTCAGCTTTCGCGGTGTTTCGTCTACCGTTACTCAGGCCCGTTCATTCAGGTTACCGTGAACGTGGACCACCGTGTGTACTTTGGTACATTGTCGGTGTCCAGTTGTTGCCGTTACTGAGCCGTGGCTTCCTGCCATGCTCTCGGCTGGATAGTTTCTCTGTCGATGTTACGCACTTTGAGGCGTCCAGGTTGGCCAGCGTCCTCTAAGTAGGACGGCCGCGGCTCTGGAGGAGAGGCGGCAGTGACAGGGGGAAGGAGGCAGCGCGCGGGGCGCCGCGAGCAGCCGGCCGGCGCTCCGTGTACTGCGGGGACGCGCCGTGTTGACACTCCGGCGCCTGGGTCTGGCGGAAGCAGTCACCGGCCAACACGGGCTCTGTTGAAGGAGTCGGGTCTGTCTGGAATCCTGAGCAGAGCGCGGGAATTTACCCTGGCGTGCAACTTAACGGCGAGCTCCTGGACTAACTGTAAATGGTGAGCCATTTGTTGTAGAACTTTTGGATGTCATTGCTCCGTGTAGCCTCTTTGATTTCCGCTAGTCATTCCTTCAACCACTTGGATGTGGGATACTTGGTATTGAAAGTCCGTCTAACTGCACTGTGCACTGGTTCTGTTGCTTTACAAGTGTGGCCGATATTCGGCGATTCCTTTTATTACTATTATTGTTAATACGTTAAGTCGTCAATTTTATGAGTCAAAGCTTATTCTCTGTATAAAACTCGAGCCGCCAATTTAAATCGGAATTGCCAACTTCATTGTCGTTGGCAACTGTAATAGTAACAACTTTACATCTTCAAATGGCGCTTTGCTTTTTAACGATGTGTGCGGATTGTCTGATCATTATCACCTTGAACTAGTTGTGGTTTATAAATTTATCAAGTGAAATTTGACGTCATTGGAGACTGTGTAATGAACTATTGCTTTAACAGTAACTGGGATTGGCACACTATAACGTTTAACATCTCGTCCAACGTTTGGCGCTACCCAGTACTTGGCTGTTGGTTTTAGTATTTTAGTGACGTGTGTGTTAATACTGGGTTAGTGTGATCTAGAAGCCGTTATTGATTTGTGCAGGCCCTCCTGCCTGCTGGTGTCACTTTAGCTCTCGAGCACGGAATTCAGACGCGCGGCCGATGTGAGCGCCAAACGTCGAGAGGGTGCTGATTGCTGTATAAATCTTTCGGGCTACCGTAACATCATATTGGCGAATGTTTTCCATAATAATTAATTCGCGTGTTTATGAGACCTTGCTATTTGAGTATTTGTTTTGAAAGCAAATAGCTTTTACAAATTGTAATTTTTCATATTCACAAGTGATTAGTGAGCTCAGAACTGTAGTTATGATACGGTTACATTTGTGTAAAGTAATTTCTTATTAATTTAAAGTTGTGGCCATGAGGCTGTTTCTCTTTAAAATTATGTTTTGAATTATTCTCATTGCTTTTATTCAATTGAATAACCGGTGTAGATCATCCCAATTTGCAAATGCTAATTAAGCATTGTGTTGTTAACAGTGCTCTGTTTTAATTAACGTCGTGAGAATAAATTTTTGTGTCCACAAATGACGCCAACATTCCACTCCAGAAGCCCGTGTGCCCTGCTTACTGTTCTACCACCTTACCACTCACTTCTGCACTTCCTGATGAGCATGCTGTAGACACTCCCATTTCGATAGATTACAACAGCCACATTCACGGGACTGAATGGATACGTTCCCCTCTTGACAAACGCTCAGGAACCCTATCACATCTTAATAGCCCCACTAAATCTATCGATCTTAGTCCCATAGAAATGCGAGTCTGCGAGTTCCTGGAACAGCGTGTGATCGCAGCTCACCCCCGACTAGTAGCTCTACAGATGTAGTCATCATTTGGTGCATACCATACGAAATCCGTGTATTTCCTTCGTAGCCGAATGGAGGCCACTGTCAAGGGTACACGCAGTGTTGACGGTATTTGCATCCTCATGGCGTGCTTGTCAGGGGATGGACTGGAGCAGGCTCTGATGTGAGCACCCCGCGGTGAGCAGGTACCTGGCTAACACGGAGTCGTACTGGAAGATGCCGCGAAGTCAGAATGAGCAGCAGGGCGGTTGCCAAGATCATCACGTGCCCTTGAGGGCAGTGCTGCGAGGCGTTGCGCAAGTATACTTCCAACGTCGGACGCCGAGAAAGTTTGATGAGGGGCTGGTGGAGGGGGGGGCGGGGGGCAGGGGTGAGAGGGGGAGGGGTCCTGTAGCAGAGGGCAGGCTGGGGACAGAGAAGGTGGGAGGTGTCAACCCAGTCCAGCAGTGGCCAAGATATGGATAAAAGGCTGTCTTCACGACAGCCGACTACACTGGCTGCAGCGGCACAGAGCAGAACTCACACATCTGGTAAGTCTCTATGTGTTTCTTCCAGCACTGTGCGGTGTGCTGAGCGTATCACTTTCCTCGACTTGACGGTCTCCTGTTCTCAATGGTACCCTCCTTAAAATCGGTATCTATGAAAACGAGAGTAGCTAGAGGTGGTACCGAGTTTTAATACAATTTTCTCAAATGTTTCTACCACCTCTAGCGCAATAGCTCTTGATATGCATTCCGGTATCGGTTCACGTCATCTACGCATTTCAGCAGCTACTGATTCTTACGGCGTAGTCTACGTAATGGAGCCACTGGCCACACTAATTATTGTTACATGTTGTGTGCCACAGAAACAGGTTCCCGAAGGGCTGCTACTTTTGATGCAAACTTGTCAGATTCGACAACTGAAGCAGTAGAGATCTGCTGGAATACTGCCATACAGTCCTAATATACAGGGGGATTCACGAAGATATGCAAATTGTTGGTTACGGGGTTACGGCTAATAAAAATTTTGCCTGAAATTTAGCAACTTCGTTAACATGAGGCCGTCGCAAAACTGTACGAGGTTAAAGTAAAGCACGATTCCCATTTATTTTGTTGTTATTGGTCTGATCAATATAGTAAAACATGTCCCAGTTTTCCAGATTATCCAGAGAAGCAAAGGCGTAATTTCGTAAAATTTTAAATTTGTTAACTACTTCGCCCAATTAGTTTTTTTAAATTCTAGACAATTACAGAAAGTTTTCAACAGAAGTTGTAGAGAATTTAATTTTGGAAAATTTGTGGTAAAAGCGTTAACTGGAACTGTATGAATGTGTCACATAATCTGCTTTTGTTTATACCACAGCACACGTGAATTCGTGTTAAACCGAAAAAAAACCGAAACTCACTGTTAAGAAACTTGTACAAAGTACATAAAATTTCGCAATACAATCACAATCACAATAAAAGTTCAAAAACATCTCCACCGAGTTCAGTGCATTTAGCTGCACGTGTATGAACAGATTTTGTTGCTCCTTTCAGTTTCACAGACTTGTTCATAATTTCGTCTATTGCATTCATAATGCAACCAAGTAGTGCCTCACGTTTATTGACTTTGTCATCATAATCTATGCCTTTCATCCATCCCCATAAACGAAAATCCATTGGTGTTAAATCGGGCAATCTGGGTGGCCACAGACGTGTAGCACCACGACCAACCCATTTCTGTGGAAAATGTTCATTTAAATGTGCAGTATCTGCGCTGGTGAAATGTGGAGGCGCGCCGTCATATTGAAAATACATTTGCAGTCGCGTAGCAAGCGGAATATCTTCGGGCAAGTGGGGCATTTCTTCTTGAAGGAATTGTAAGTACGACATGCCAGTTAGACGTCCTGGGAAAATGAATGGTCCAATAAAGTGTCTGTTGATTATACCAGACAACAAATTTATGCTAAATCGCTGCTGGAAATTGCGCTGCACTGTTGCTTGTGGGTTTCCTTCAGACCATACGTACTCGTTAAAAAAATTGTTTATACTATCTCGAGTAAACAGTGCCTCATCAATAAATAAAACGTATTTGTGTAACTGTCGATTAGTTTTTAACCAGTTGCAAAACTCCAAGCGAAGGGCAGGATCTCCCAGGTGTAAATGATGCACTTTTTGTTTATGGTAGAGACACACATTATTGTACTTCAGTCTACACCATACCTTACATTGTGAAATGCCTAGTCGTTGAGAGATACGCCGTGTACTGTACCCAGGCTACCTTGAACAGCATCCATAATATCTTCATCGTCGTCTTCACGTGTCGAGCTCTCGTACTGATTATGAACGCTAGGTAGAGAACCTGTCTCCTGTAACATTCGAAATACTCCACTAATGATTCGTCCATTCGGAATCCTCCGAGATTGATAACGTCCGCGATATTCGTTAATTTCAGCCGTAGCATTGCCATCAATTTTCCATAAATAAACACTATATCGGCGTATTCATACGTCGTAAATTTGAAAGGCATCCTTATTTCAGAAATAATCTACAAACTACAACAGTTACTATATGGTTTTACTTAAATACACTGTTCTTATTGTGTTCTTTGATTGAACAGTACAGAAAACTAGTGTAAAGGTTAGGGAACGACTGAAACAACTCATTAATGGTAACCAACAATGACATAAACGTTTCTACATTCTTAATGAAAAGTAAACAAATTTACTTGTACAACAACCTTGCCTTCTCTGGACGTTCCACTGCAGATAGACGTCTGGGTCATGTTTTATTAGATTCAACAGACCAGTAACAACAAGATAAATAGAAATCGTGCTTTACTTTAACCTCGTACAGTTTTGCGAGCGTGATGCTTGGCTTATGTGCAGCCGCTCGACCACGAGACCCGGGTTTTCTCACCGCCCACCTAAGTCATAGTACTTGCCGTGGATCCTATTGCAGTTTGGAATTCCTGTATGATGGTCTGGGCAGATTACGACCCTCTTCAACTGTAGGCGCTCTCTGTCAGTCAACAGACGAGATCGGCCTGTACGCTTTTGTGCTGTATCACATTGGAAATAGTGGACCTAGTGATATTTAGGATTGTGGAAATCTCGCGTGCAGACGTATGACACAAGTGACACCTAATGACCTGGCCACATTCGAAGTCTGTGAGTTTCGCAGAGCGCCCCATTCTACTGTCTCACGGTGACGAATGACTGCAGATGTCGGTCATATGGAGTTCCTGGCAGTAGGTAGCAAACAATGCACCTAATATGAAAAACTTATGTTTATGGGGGTGTCCGGATGCTTTTGTTGTGGGGGTGTCCGGATGCTTTTGTTCTCGTAGTGTTTGCCTATGATCTCCCATTAAACCCCTGGACCCATTTCACCGAAATATGACAAACAAACAAACTACATGACTGTATGAGCATCATCACTGCTTGTCTTGTAGCCTTCCAGGTCGATAGGAGTGGGAATACGGACCATATCGTATTTTGACAGCTCATGCCATATCAGCTGCTCCATATAATAGGCATGTTGTGTTCATATAGAGGTGGCTGGTCTTAGGAACCTGCTTTGCTGTGATGCCTACTAATCGACTGTACAAAATGGTTTTACAATGGGTAGGCTGTACTGAACAACAGCGTGTTGGGATCAAGTTGAACTGACCTGGTTTATCGATTTTCTTTGCATGACATCAGGGGCACTGATTGGTTTCAAGTCCCTGATGTGTAAGCTGCAATCCACAATATGTTTGTTGTGGGAATATTATCAGCCTGCTTTATCGACATGTTTAGTAATGGCTACATATGTGGGTGGGCATGGCTGGGGAATTTGTAAATGGATAGAGGAGGGGATGGACTGAGGGAGGGACCAGGAAATGATGGACGGTAAGTGGAGGCAGGGGGAGATGATAGGAGGCGATGGACCGAGAGAGAAGGAGTAGGAGAAGACATAAAGAGAGATGGGAGTGGGAGGAGGTGAACACTGAGTGGCCGGGAGTAGAAGATGAATGAGGAGAGGTGGCTGGGGTAGATGAGTGGGGGATAGGAGGAGATGGGTAGGAGAGATGGGCAGGAGGAGAGGAAAAAATGTAGGGAAGAAGAGATGGTTCAAAATGGCTCTAAGCACTATGGGACTTAATATCTGAGGTTATCAGTCCTGTAGACTTAGCACTACTTAAACCTAACTAACCTAAGAACATCACACCCATCAATGCCCAAGGCATGATTCGAACCTGCGACTGTATCAGCTGCATGATTCCAGACTGAAGCGCCTAGAACCGCTCGGCCACATAGGTCAGTGAAGAAGAGATGGGTTTGGAGGACAGAAAGGTAGAGAGGTGTAGGAGATAATGGAAAGAGAAACGGTGGCAGGAGGAGATTGATAAGTGAAAGAGGCCAGGAGGAAGTGGATAGGGAAGGATGGGAGATGCAAAGGGAGAGGGTGCAAGAGGAAATGGATATATAGAGGGGGCAGATTTAGATGGAATAACAGATTGGAGGCAGGAAGAGATGGAGAGGGAGAGTGATGGAAAGGCTATGGACAAAGTGGGGAGGAGGATGTGGACAGTGAGAAAAGGGAAAGGAGAAAATGGAGAGAGGGGATGGAGAAGATGGACAGAGTGAGAGGGAGGAGGAGGAAATGTAGAGAGAGAAAATAGAGGAGATAATCAGAGGTAGAGGGAGAATGAGATGAACTGAGACAGGGGTTGCAGGAGCCAGATGGATAGTGTAGGTGAGTAGTTGTAAGATGGAAAATGATGAGGGCATAGGACTGGACAGACAGACAGAGGGGTGAGGAGGAGATGGATGAAGGCAGTGTGCAGGCAGAGATGTATGCAATATATGTGCCATACAGGTTTGCAAGTGAAATTGTGGGAACAGTGACATACAACTGATCCTCTAAACTGTACACCCATATCACAGACATTATAGTCAGTAAGATTTTGGAATATACAGGCTGATCCAACTTTATAAAGTACCTTGAATCATCGGCACATGGACAACACTGAGTCAGGAAATATCTTTCTTATGGAAACCTACTGGCTTTTTGTCCACACAAAGTAATTACTGCTATCGACAGAGGACCTGTAGTTGATTCCATAATTCTAGGCCTACAGATAGCTTTTGACACTGTTCCTCACAACCAGCTTCTAATAAAATTACATACCTGTGGAGTATCATCTGTGACTGGATTCGTGAGTTTACGCTATAAAGCTCTCATTATTCATCTCTTGGTGCTCCATCTCTCTTTCCATCCCTCTTTATCTCCATCCATCCCCATCTGCCCCTTTCTCTAGCATTCCCTTCTCTATGTATTTCAACCTCCCCAGACATGTAGCCCCTATTAAACGTGATGACAAAACAAGCTGATAATACTCCCACAACACACATATAATACTGTGTGGCCTACATGTCAAGGGCTTGAAACCATTTTCTTCTCTTGATTTGTATGTTGTGGTGCTCTGTATGGCGACTGCAGGGTGAACCATCTCAAACTTGCACTGCAAATATTATGGAAATGGGATGTGATATTGACGTGCAGTTTTCACAGAATGAATTGGAAGCCAGAGTCTCGTACTGTTAGTCAATACACAGATTGTAATAATACTTAGAAACTGTATTTTCTGTACCTGTAATTTTTCAAATGAAACAAATCTTACTGCCAGTAACAAACTAAAATGGGGTAAACTAGAATTTCAGTGCAGTTTGCTGCAGAAGTCTAGTGCGAGCCACTTATGGGATATGACATTGTGAAAAGTTTCCACACTGACACTTCTTTGTGCCATTCAACCTGCATAGTTGTTAGATCGATGTTGTTACGTTGGTTTACAGTGTACTTGTGTGTTCCTTGAGTGCACTGCTATGAGTTACTAAGTGACTAAGCAGTATCTCATGTGTGTACAATAGGATTTATCGGTGCAGAAAAAGCTGACATGTTCATGGTGTATGGAGAGTGTAGGAAGAATGCAGTGCATGCGGCAGGAGCCCAATCTCGGCCATCTTCTCAATCAGTTGTGTGAAAATGATAGTGTAACAACTATGGAACGCAACAGAATGAAACAAGTGATGACAGATGGGGGGAAATTAATTTTCTTGCTGTTGTTGCAGTTGATCAACACAGTACCTCCTGTGCAATCGACTGTGGAAGTTTCATGAGTCAGGCAAGTGCCCTACACATTCTCCATCAGCGTAAATTCCATCCCCATTACATCTACCTCAGTCAAGAGCTCCATGGAAACAATTATAAGAATCGTGTTAACTTCTGTACATAAGCATTACGACTAGTACTCCAGATATTTCATGTGTCTTCTTTCGTGGTGAAGCCAGGTAAACGGTGAAAACGTGCACTATTGGTATGTTGACAATCCGCATTGGCTTCCTTGGGTGGAACATCAGTGCCCATGGAGTGTAAACATTTGCTGTGGGATAGTAAACCATCAAATCATAGGATGAGTTTCATAGATAGAACAATGAATGCGCACAACTATCACAGCCTCCTAACAAACCATCTCCCACAGATACTAGAAGGCTTTCCTCTGCGCACAAGGAGGAACCTGTGTTACCAATATGGCCGCTGTGCACTACATAGTGGGTGGAGTATTACAGCGTGCCTTCACAAATTGTTTCCAAAACGTTGGATTGGATGGCGAGGACCAGTACGTTAGCTGCCCCATTTTCCAGATTTGATGCCTGTAGACTTTTTTCTGTGGGGAAAGCTGAATGACGCTGTCTGCAAGGACATACCGACTACACCAGATGATACGCAACGAGTCATAACAGCAGCCTGCTCGGAGATGTTCGACGAAACGCTAGCATGTGTGCAGCAGTCGCTTCATACCAGGTAGGAAACGTGTTCTGCCACTGCTGGTGATCATTTTGAACACAACCTGTGATGGACAGTTACCTCGTTACTGCCCAGAATGCACATAACTAGTGCATGCATTTACGTTGTCCTTTAGTGTGTACTACCACAGGTATTGTACAAGTGACAGTGTGGCAACTTTACAAAGTATTTATATTGTAAGCAGCTTGCACCAGAATCCTGCAACAAACCAACTAACATTATAATTTACGCTATTTTTAGTTTCTTAATGTCAATAAGAATTGTTCCATTCAAAAAGTGTACTTTTGCACAAAAAATACATTCTATAAATATTATTACAAACTTTTTATGGGCCAACAATACGGGCCCCTGACTACCTGCACATTATGTGATAACTGCGCATCAACAGCACTTTCCATATCCGCAAATTTTATGTTAGTCACCGTGTATGTATACTTTAAATTTTCTTTTACACATATAGCTACATCCAAGCTGCTGGCCTGGAAACTAGCATGAGTTCTTGCAGTTCCTATGTGACCAACCAGTACATCCGAACATTATGAAGCACCGAGAAGAAAACTATCTATTGACACATAATCAGCATGGACTCAGAAAATATCGTTCTTTTAAACACAACTAGGTCGTTTTACTCAGGAAGTAATAAGCGCTGTCGACGGGGAATTCCTATTTTTAGATTTACAGAAGGCTTTCGACACTGTTCCTCACAAGCTTCTTCCAACCATGCCTATGTAATATCTCCTTAGTTGTGCGACTTGATTCGTGATTTACTGTCAGAAAGGTCACAGTTTGTAGTAACAGACGGAAAGACATCGAGTAAAACAGAAGTAATATCCGGCGTTCCCCAAGGAAGTGTTGTTGTTGTTGTTGTGGTCTTCAGTCCTGAGACTGGTTTGATGCAGCTCTCCATGCTACTCTATCCTGTGCAAGCTTCTTCATCTCCCAGTACCTACTGCAACCTACATCCTTCTGAATCTGCTTAGTGTATTGATCTCTTGGTCTCCCTCTACGATTTTTACCCTCCACGCTGCCCTCCAATGCTAAATTTGTGATCCCTTGATGCCTCAAAACATGTCCTACCAACCGATCCCTTCTTCTAGTCAAGTTATGCCACAAACTTCTCTTCTCCCCAATCCTATTCAATACCTCCTCATTAGTTACGTGATCTACCCACCTTATCTTCAGCATTCTTCTGTAACACCACATTTCGAAAGCTTCTATTCTCTTCTTGTCCAAACTGGTTATCGTCCATGTTTCACTTCCATACATGGCTACACTCCATACAAATACTTTCAGAAACGACTTCCTGACACTTAAATCTATACTCGATGTTAACAAATTTCTCTTCTTCAGAAACGATTTCCTTGCCATTGCCAGTCTACATTTTATATCCTCTCTACTTCGACCATCATCAGTTATTTTACTCCCTAAATAGCAAAACTCCTTTACTACTTTAAGTGTCTCATTTCCTAATCTAATCCCCTCAGGATCACCCGATTTAATTTGGCTACATTCCATTATCCTCGTTTTGCTTTTGTTGATGTTCATCTTATATCCTCCTTTCAAGACACTGTCCATTCCGTTCAACTGCTCTTCCAAGTCCTTTGCTGTCTCTGACAGAATTACAATGTCATCGGCGAACATCAAAGTTTTTACTTCTTCTCCATGAATTTTAATACCTACTCCGAATTTTTCTTTTGTTTCCTTTACTGCTTGCTCAATATACAGATTGAACAACATCGGGGAGAGGCTACAACCCTATTGTTTCTGATCTGTATTAACGACATAGGAGACAAATTGAGTAGCCGTCTTAGGATCTTTGAAGAAGATGCTGTCATTTATTGTCTTACAATGTCATCAGATGACCATACCGAATTGCAAAATGATTTAGATAAGATATCCGTGTGGTGCGGAAAATGGGAATCGACACTGAATAAACAAAACTGTGAAGTTATTCTCGTGAGTACTAAAAGAAATCCGCTAAATTTCGATTACGCGATGACTCACACAAATCTGAAGGCTGCAAATTCAATTAAATGCTTAGGGATTACAATTACAAATAACCTAAATTGGAACGAGCACATAGATAAGGTTGTGGGTAGAGCAAACCATAGACTGCGATTCGTTGGCAGAACACTTAGAAGGCGCAACAGGTCTTCTAAAGAGACTGCTTACACCACGCTTGTCCGCCCTATTCTGGAGTATTGCTGTGCGGTGTGGGATCCCCATCATGTGGTACTGACGGATGACACCTGAAAAGTTCAAAGAAGGGCTGCTCGTTTTATATTATCGCGAAATAGGGGAGATAGTGCCACAGAAATGATATGTGAATTGGAGTGAGAATCATTAAAACAAAAATGTTTTTCGTCGCAATGGGATCTTCTTATGAAATTTCAATCATCAGTTTTTTCCTCCGATTACGAAAACATTCTGTTGGCACCCATCTACCTAGGGAGAAACGATCATGACTATAAAACAAGAGAAATTAGGGCTCCAACAGAAAAATTTAAGTACTAGTTTTTCCCGCGCACCATTCGAGAGTGGAACGGTAGAGAGACATCTTGAAGGTGATTCATTGAACCCTCTGCCAGGCACTTTATTGTGAGTAGCTGAGTAATCACGTAGATGTAGATGTAGATGTAAAACCCTGCATAGCATATGGGGCTCTATCTAGAAAAATCCGTTGACAGGGTACGATTTCATTCCTCTGCTGAATGTACCCCACAGCCATTTGGGAAGCTTGAGAAAGGGGTCACATGTTGCCACTGGGCGCGTCCTGTGGAGCAGAGGACACTGAAGTCGCCCTCTTGTGACGCAGTCGCCACGCAGAGCAGACCCTCCTGTATTTGCAGCCTTCTGTCGTAGCTGACCGCACTTTGACGACTGTTCCCTTCTCTGCTCTCTGGTACCTGAAACCAGCTTTCTCTAAACGCGCGCTACCTTCTTCTCTCTTTCCTGCACCAGTACTTCACTAACAGACTGATGAACGTCCCTCAAATCCAGCCTGGACAAGACCTCGTGTACTCCGTAATTTTCAAAATGTACCAGAATGTTGGTATCTCTGCCAGTGCTCTTCTCTCGCATTCTTGACACAGTGCACTTCCACAACTGGTGCGATTTGTACAATTATTGTGAACTGGTTTCGACTTTAGCACTATACAGGAAACTGGTAACATTCTGTGTAATGCTGTGCAAATGCTTTGTTGTACATAAAGACAGTGAGTGAGTAATGTATGAGGGAGTGCCTCATTTTCTCTTAATATATGCGAGATGACTCATGTAAGATTTTGACCTTGAAAATACACAATGTGATCAAAAGTATTCGGACACCTGGCTGAAAATAACTTACAAGTTCGTGGCCTCTCCATCACTAATGCTGGAATATAATGTGGTGTTGGCTCACCCTTTGCCTTGATGACAGCTTGCACACTCGCAGGCATACGTTCAATCAGGTGGTGGAAGGTTTCTTGGGGAATGGCAGCACATTCTTCATGGAGTGCTGCACTGAAGAGAGATATCGATGTTTTTGGGTGATACCTGGCATGATGTCGGTGCTCCAAAACATCCCAAAGGTGTTCCATAGGACTCATATCAGGACTCTGTGCAGGACAGTCCGTTACAGGGATGTTATTGTCTTCTACTGCCGCCTTAGACTCTGCATTATGAACAGGTGCTCGATCGTTTTGAAAGATGCAATAGCCATCCCCGAATTGCTCTCCAACAGTGAGAAGCAATGAGATGCTTAAAATATCAATATAGGCCTGTGCTGTGATAGTACCACGCAAAAAACAAGGGGTGCAAGTTCCCTCCATGAAAAACACGACCACACCATAACACCACCGCCTCCGAGTTTTACTGTTGCCACTATACACGCTGGCAGATGACGATCACTGGACATTCTCGATAACCACACCTGCCATCGGCTGGCCACATTGTGTACCGTGATTCGTCACTCCACGCAACGTTTTCCCACTGTTCAGTCGTCCAATGTTTATGCCCCTTACAGCAAGCGCGGCTTTGTTTGACATTTACCTGCGTGATGTGTGGCTTACGAGCAGCCGCTCGACCGTGAAATCCAAGTTTTCTCACCTCCTGCCTAACTGTCATAGTAGTTACAGTGGATCCTGATGCAGTTCGGAATTCCTGTGTGATCGTCTGGATAGATGTCTGCTTGTTACACATTACGACCTTCTCCAACTGTCGGCAGTCTCTGTCAGTCAACAGACGAGGTCGGCCTGTACGCTTTTGTGCTGTATTTGGCGCTTTACGTTTCCACTACACTATCACATTTCAAATAGTGGATCTAGGGATGTGTAGGAGTGTGGAAATCTCGCATACAGACGTATTATAAAAGTGACGTCTAATCGCCAGACGATGTTCGAAGTCCGTGAGTGTTTGTGAATTTTTTGATTAATTTCAGCCAAAATAACAAAGTTGCTCTGTGATATCTGCTGAAGATTGTGAGTATAGTTCTCCAATTACGTGCAGTGTAGCCATTCCGATTTTCATCTGAAATCAGAAAGGATTTGATTTTACATTACTAACTTATTTTCTAAGAATATGAGCCTCAATGCAGGTGAAAATAATGAAAATTAAAAACTGTGCAGGCGTTGGAACAATTTACTGTGATTTTCACGTTTTTTTCTCCATTTAGGCGAAGAAAAATACCCGTGAAATCATGACATCTCCTCATAAGTTGGTTCATATAATTAGTAGTTTTATACACAATCATACTATCACATTTAATAATGATCGATTGAATACTTTTTGAGTTAGACTGCACGCAAATGTGAACAAAGTCATTTAGAGATGAACGCGTTTGAGAAATCAGTTCTTGGAAACTGGAAATTCATGGAAGTCAACAATAGTGTAAAATGCTTACCAATTGATCTGCGATTCCAGCGCCATATCGTAATCATTCTTCTTCCTCACAGGCTTCATTTTGCGCTTGCTGCAGTGCTTTCCTAGCTTTCCGACTTTCCTTCGATTCAATGAACTACGTCGATTCTGCCGGCATACACGCTGGTTACCCATTTGTTCGGCATAACTGAAGCTTTACGTGTCTCCTACAATTCCTGCCTCATTCATGGCCATCAGAAGGGATGAATTTCCTTCATTGAATAAGCCAGCTGCTAAATACGACGCCAAATCAACCACTTTTAGTCCGGAGTGCAAGTGTTTGGGAGCTAATCACCAAATACTGGAATTAAAAGTTTCATTGGCATTTTGTGTGTGGCCATCTACACATTTCTCCAGTAATTCATCGCCTGATAAATCTTATATCGGAAGAATTTCCTTCTGTACGAATGCGAATTTTGCTTTGAAATTTTGACAGAGTATTCTTGGATAGGTAGCTTAACGATTTATATTATAAAAACTGGATTTTTCGAACCTCCTAGTGTGGTCTCCCCATTAACCATCGTAATCCAAATTAGGTTATTATATTAATTTAGATTTTCAATCCAGTTTGTTGAAAGTAAATGAACTGTGGAGATATATTTACTCATAAATTTACAGATTCTCCAGCAGTTGTTTATTTGGCCTGACAGCATTGTCCTTACGTCATGTTCTGCAGAAGCGTTAGTTGGTTCATCTTTATTTTTGTCGCAGTACTCACAGCTGCCGACTATAGCGACTCTCATCCCAGTACAGGTAAAGATTTTACTTGTGTAAATTGACGTAAGTCTGTATATGATAATGAATAACCAGTTTTAGTAGGTAATGAAAAACATATTCAATATGTTCATTACGTATTTCGTATATTTGTGTTTCAGGATTCGATCCTGTACTCACAGTCTACCACTTTGGAACTGACAATCAGGGTAAGTGTCATTATTTTCCATTACTTCCAGAAACTTTTCATGGTTCAAGAAATTCATGCAGTACAAACTTATCTCAATGCTAGGCTTATTTGATGATTTAATAACTGATTTGATTATTATGTGTAAAATCTCTAACTTCACTGAGTTTCTATATTATTACTTTTGCTTTTATAGTCGGTATGAGTTGGAATACAGTTTACATATGTGTTACATACGTGTTGGTAGGCCTTGAGAGTGGTAATCATACCCTTTTTCTGAATTATTTTCATAAAAGTTTAGTGGTCCCATCTAGATCAATATAACACATGAATAGACGAAGCTAAACAGCATCATTTCACATAAGTAGTCGTGGTATACAGGTATTTGACATGTCTTCCAGGATTACGGTAGTACATTGTACACCGCCTTGCATAAATTTATATTGACTACAGAAAAACCTTCTCACGTTCACAATATTTATGTAACCAATTAAAAACACGAATCTGATAATGGTAATCATCTCAGGAGGTACCCATCAGAAACTGTAATGCTTGTGCTGACTACGTTATATCCCTGTTTCTTATCTGTTTAAATTCATTGAGGTATGGGTTCAAAATTATGGTACGTTTGCTTCCAACGTGTCCCTTCATCAGTGGCAGAATTTTTAAATTAATAGTGGATGTCATCATTGTGGTTCAGCTGAACATTTGCTTTCATGTAAAACAGAGTTCCATAGAACCTTCACATGGGCACAAACAGTAAATTTTAAAGGAGTGTTAAGTATTCCCATCTATATAGATGACTTGTAGCACTTACTCCTTCAATTTATTTTGAACAACATACTAGTTTCTATTTTCTTGGAAATAATGGTTATTTTAGGAAGACAGGTATGCCTGTAAGAACCAGTTACGTGGCACATGCTACAACTATACCAGTAGCATTATGATTCTCTTGTTAGTAACATTACTAAATCAATAATAAACCAAAACCCGTCGAGTTACCTCTTCACAGTGTGAGATATGTAATGTTCCCTATTACGATTGTCATCTGAGTGAATGTCCATCAAATTATTGCTATTTACTTTCTGTAACAGTACGTTACAGAAAGTAACTACAAGTTGGTCTACATTTTCGTAGCAGTATGTAGTTGATATGTACACTGTTTCAAAGGAACCACATGGTAAACAAAATGTCATTCAAGAATGGGACGTAATTGATGTCTGTAGATCATAAATTTTAAGTAACCACGTTGGTGTCGTCTGTAAGCATTAATTTAATTTCACACCTAATTAACGCCTGCTGTGTGCAGATTGTTACCAGAAATTCGAAGCATAAGGGGACGCTGGGCTATACAAAAATGTAACTCCTTGTCCTGATGCCACAAAAACTTCCTGTGATGAGACAAGGTTTTAGCCGGTTAACTGATGAGTTACTGATTTTATAATTGCTAATAGCAGGCTGAACAGCACAAAGGCTTTAGTCAAATCACACAAGGTATTTACAGAAAAACAATTTCTGTGTCAACGCTCTAAGGTATACACAAATACAAAGATAGGAATATTCCTCTGAAAGCCAAATTATTTTTATTCCTAATTGCACAGCATTCAATACATTTGATTGTATGAATTAATTATTTTAATAATTTGAGGTTCTCCACATTTATAACATCCAATTAGAGTTGTGTAGGGCACGTTTTTCTAATGAGTTCATATGATGGTGTATTTCATTTTGATAAGACAAATACTGTGGTGAAGTGTTGCATTAAAACATGAGTGAAATCTATGTATTCCATCTAGTTCCCCAGAGTAGGTTTTCAGCTGTTTACATGATGTACTGCCACATCATGTGATGCTTATTTCTGAAGAAAGGATGATTTGGTTGAGTTACCCAGTGGTTACAGACAGGTGACTCATAACTTTCATGTAAAATATTGGGAGTTAGTTGTTGTAGGAATACACTGCAAGTCTAATGTCAGTGACATTTGAGCATCTCATGTACCTGGTCAGTTTGTGTCATTTACCTTCTGCCTAGTCTGATGCACTGTCGCGACTTCCTCCCTGTACCAACCTCTTACCTTCAGAGTAGAATGGGTTATATCACGTTCCATGTTGAAAATTCATACCAGGACGTAATATCTTAGAAATATTTTCCTTATGTTTGGTTGTAGTAGACACCTTCGACGGAGGAAAGCCATCTTTCCCCCTGTATGTCTGCCTCTTAAATCCGCCTTACTTTGTCCTTCATCTGTAATTTTGCTTTCAAGGAAGCAAATTTCCTTCATCTATTTTGTGATCCCAGACTTTGACGTTAATTTAACGCTAATCTCATTTCTGGTATTCTTCATTACGTTAATCTTTCATTTGTTCACACTAAGTACATATTTGCATTCATTTGACTCCCCATTCCATACAACAGACATTATAATTCTTCCTGGTCTTCACTGACAGTAATGTTTTAAGCGAACCTTCCCCATGGCACTTTATAACCATGACTGTTAATCCAACTCCTACATTTGTCTTTTATGTTCATTACGGTTTCCTAAATGTACAGATTAGACAGTGGGGGAGAAACACCGTTTCACTACCTTACACCCTCATTAAGCACATCTCTTTTCTCATAGTCTTCCGTTCTTATAGCTTCTTTTGTGTTCCTATACATATTATTGTATACCCAAATTTCCGAGTATTTCTAGTCATATCACGCTGTAGAACGCTTTTCCTAGGCCGAAGAATTCTATACAAGTATCCTGATTCTTCTTAACTCTTGCATACATTACCAAGTGGAATGCAGCACTTGTCGTCTGGGTTCTGTCGTGTTTCCTATGCACCTACGCTACATCTGTTCTCCAGAACAGAGCTTTCTCTGTGGACCAAAGTCTCCTCCAGCCACTCACCCTCCCACAGATGCAAGACTCTTAAGCTCAACATCGAGGTGATAGCATACAGGAGGATGGCACACTGTAATACTTGAGAATCGAGACAATCCTCTTGGCTGCCAGATCTGTCCTTTCGTTCCTCGCAATTCCGATGTGTCCTGGTACCCAGCAAAAGGACACCTAAATCCCCAGTCGTTGTAGATGGAGGGGGGACTAGCTTTCCTGCTGAGTACAAAAGTTTCACAGAGTGAAGGGAACTTAGAAAATCGGATGAGACAAGAAATTTATCACTGGAAGAACGTCTCACCTACGCCAATGACCGCAAGATCGCATAAAATTCTGCATAAAAGACAGTAAACGCTTAACGCAGTATGATCTTGAGGGCAAGATCTGTAAAAAAAAAAAACAGAGCAACCAACAGGATCCCTCCGTAGCGATACATGCATAAAAACAGCTATATTGTTGTGGTGCCCAGGTAAAATGTCAGAAAATATGTCATTAAAAGCGGAAGCAGGAGTGTAATCTCTCTTGTAGCGCCCCAAATCTAAAATCACTCTGGGTCTCTCCAGTAACCAAGGCAGTTAAAACCCTGGATTTGGGGCAGTACTGGCTCCACACTGAGGGACTCCAGCACATGGTGCACGTGGATCGCAAATGGCATTGTGGCTCTTCAACGGTTCGAAATAAGGGGGATGAACAACATATAGAGTGTGGGTGAAGTTGGAGCTGTGAGGAACTTGCATGCCTGATGCACTAGGTGGAGCTGCTGGTGACCCCCCAGCCTCAGCACATAGGCTGGGTATGGGACTGGCCCTATAGCGACCTGTGGCCAACTGGAGCCCCTCAAGGTGGACAGTGTCAATTCAAATCGAAAGGCCTCGCCAATGCATAAACCATGCACCCATAGTCCACCCATGAACGCATGAAAGCTGTGTAAAACTTCAATGCTCAGATACACATTGCTGCGGATCAATGCAAGTTCTTTAGCTGTCAGAATCTACATTCCTAAATCAATAGCTAGGGTCCGGGGTCTCTCCCAGGAATGCTGGTCCCCATGTGCCACAATGCATCCCTTGTGCACCAGCTCTCATCTGTGACAAGATTTTAGCTGACATTCCTGATGAAAACCTCCAATAGAATCTTCTGAACCTCAAAGATCCATTGCTCATCTCATGACTTCCTATCAGTCGGGCTTCTGAGCAGGCTGCCACAGCAGCAGCTTTTATCGAAGACCCAACTCTGGTATTTGCCACATAACCCAAATTGGAAGCTATGCAACATTGGTTGTAGCCCAAGTCTGGAAAAGTCCTCAATGCCATTTCCACAAGGTGAATTGTGTTACTAGGTGTTAGTGTGCCCACAAAGCTGAAATTTGCCACACCTCCACTTCTATGTCTGTGGACTGGTGACTGGGCGACACCAAGGAATATTCTTCCCAGCCATATTTTACAGAAGCGACACTGGTACAGGCTATACTCTTGTAGTCTACTCAGTTGCTTTCTATACAAGCTAAGTTGTAATGGAAGCCAGTCAGATTCCAGACTGACACTGGGTCATCAGCTACAGTAATCGACTGGGCTACACAAGCCATTAAGTCTCCTCCAGGCACCGCTTCACAACAAAGTTATAGTAACAACACCATTTCTGTTACAGGACATATCTGTTAGAGGCCTTTTCTATAGCAAACGCTACTGTGGCGCCTCAGTAGCTCCAGCTTGGATTCTGAAGGTTGTGGCCCCTTATATCTCAAACCTATCCAGCATAGACTTATTCCATGCCTTGGGGCTTGAGTTCTGCGCCACCTCTGATGCAGTCCAAGCCCTGGGCCTCTTCCTACACCACCTACATATTGGTTAAATTAGGACCAGTGTTCTGCCAGTGAGCATCCTGGGATTCCATATATACCTTACACCTACTGCAGCTCCAAAATTATTTAAGGTCTGTAGCGTCGAGTTTGCATACCAGGATAAGCATCAACAGGACTTGCAACATCTTCAGGATGAGGGCATCTTCATCCCAGTAACACACAGCCAATGGGCCCTTCCAATTTCACTGTGGAGAAACCATCAGGCGCTGGCTGCATTTGTGGTGACTTCCAGGACACTGTGAATGCCCAGTCTGTAGTCGTCAGATATACCACTCCCATGCTTCAGGACACTGTTTACATCTCGCTGGGTCTATGGTATTTGCCAAAAATGACCTTCATTATGCTTATTTGCCAAAAATTAACATCATGATGCTTATCTCCACCTCACACTGCGTAACGGCTCCCAGGAGACTGTAATCATAACCATCATAGCCACTCCTTTTGGATTGCTCCAATACACATACCTTCCGTTTGACATCGCCGAAGTTACATCAATTTTTTGGAGGTACTATGTCGTTGTTGTGGTCTTCAGTCCTGAGACTGGTTTGATGCATCTCTCCATGCTACTCTACCATGTGCAAGCTTCTTCATCTCCCAGTACTTACTGCAACCTCCATCCTTCTGAATCTGCTTCGTGTATTCATCTCTTCGTCTCCCTCTACGATTTTTACCCTCCACACTGCCCTCCAATGCTAAATTTGTGATCTCCTGATGCCACAGAACATGTCCTACCAACCAGTCCTTTCTTCTTGTCAAGTTGTGCCACAAACTCGTCTTCTCCCCAATTCTGTTCAATACTTTCTCATTAGTTATGTGATCTTCCCATGTTCAGCATTCTTCTGTAGCACTACATATCGAAAACTTCTATTCTCTTCTTGTCCAAACTATTTATCGTCCATGTTTCAATTCCATACATGGCTACACTCCATACAAATACTTTCAGAAACGACTTCCTGACACTTATATCAATTATCGATGTTAACAAATTTCTCTTCTTCACAAACGCTTTCCTTGCCATTGCCAGTCTACATTTTATATCCTCTCTACTTCGACCATCATCAGTTATTTTTCTCCCCAAATAGTAAAACTCCTTTACTACTTTAAGCGTCTCATTTCCTATTCTAATTCCCTCAGCATCACCCGACTGAATTCGACTAAATTCAATTATCCTCGATTTGCTTTTGTTGATGTTCATCTTATATCCTCCTTTCAAGACACTGTCCATTCCGTTCAACTGCTCTTCCAAATCCTTTGCTGTCTCTGACAGAATTACAACGTCATCGGCGAACCTCGAAGTTTTTATTTCTTCTCCATGGATTTTAATACCTACTCCGAATTTTTCTTTTGTTTCCTTTACTGCTTGCTCAATATACAGATTTAATAACATCACGAAGAGGCTACAAACATGTCTCACTCCCTTCCCAACAACTGCTTCCCTTTTGTGCCCCTCGACTCTTATAACAGCCTTCTGGTTCCTGTACAAATTGTACAGCCTTTCGCTCCCTGTATTTTACCCCTGCCACCTTTAGAATTTGATAGAGAGTATTCCAGTTAACATTGTCAAAAGCTTTCTGTAAGTCCACAAATGCTAGAAACGTAGGTTTGCCTTTCTTCTAAGATAAGTCATAAGGTCAGTATTGCCTCACATGTTCCAACATTTCTATGGAATCCCAACTGATCTTCCCCGAGATCGGCTTCTACCAGTTTTCCCATTCGCCTGTAAAGAATTCGTGTTAGTATTTTGCAGCTGTGACTTATTAAACTGATAGTTCGGTAATTTTCACATCTGTCAACACCTGCTTTCTTTGGGATTGGAATTATTATATTCTTCTTGAAGTCTGAGGGTATTTAGCCTGTCTCATACATCTTGCTCACCAGATGGTAGAGTTTTGTAAGGACTGGCTCTCCCAAGGCTGTCAGTAGTTCTAATGGAATGTTGTCTACTCAGGGGGCCTTGTTTCGACCCCAGGTCTTTCAGTGCTCTGTGAAACTCTTCACGCAGTATCGTGCCTCTCATTTCATCTTCATCTACATCCTCTTCCATTTCCATAATATTGTCCTCAAGTACATCGCCCTTATATAGACCCTCTATATACTCCTTCCACCTTTCTGCTTTCTCTTCTCTGCCTAGAACTGGATTTCCATCTGAGCTCTTGATATTCATACAAGTGGCTCTCTTTTCTCCAAAGGTCTCTTTAATTTTCCTGTAGGCAGTATCTGTCTTACCCCTAGTGAGATAAGCCTCTACATCCTTACGTTTGTCCTCTAGCCATCCCTGCTTAGCCATTTTGCGCTTCCTGTCGATCTCATTTTTGAGACGTTTGTATTCCTTTTTGCCTGCTGCATTTACTGCATTTTTATATTTTCTCCTTTCATCTATTAAATTGAATATGTCTTCTGTTGCCCAAGGATTTCTACTAGCCCTCGTCTTTTTACCTACTTGATTCTCTGCTGGCTTCACTACTTCGTCCCTCAGAGCTGCCCATTCTTCTTCTACTGTATTTCTTTCCCCCATTTCCGTCAATTATTCCCTTATGCCGTCCCTGAAGTTCTGTACAAACTCTGGTTTAGTCGGTTTATCCAGGTCCCATCTCCTTAAATTCCCTCCTTTTTGCAGTTTCTTCAGTTTCAATCTACAGTTTATAACGTATAGATTGTAGTCAGTCCATATCCTCCCCTGGAAATGTATTACAATTTAAAACCTGGTTCCTAAATCTCTGTCTTGCCATTATATAACCTATCTGATACCTCCTAGCACCTCCAGGATTATTCCATGTATCTAACCTTCTTTTATGATTCTTGAACCAAGTGTTAGCTATGATTAAGTTGTGCTCTGTGCAAAATTCTACCAGACAGCTTCCTCTTTCATTTCCAATCCCCAATTCACATTCACCTTCTATGTTACCTTCTCTCCCTTTTCCTATTCTCGAATACCATTCACCTGTGACTATTAAATTTTAGTCTCCCTTCACTACCTCAATAATTTCTTTTATCTCATCATACATTTCATCAATATCTCCATCATCTGCAGAGCTAGTTGGCATATAAACTTGTACTACTGTAGTAGGCATGGGCTGCATGTCTATCTTGGCCACAATAATGCTTTCACTACGCTGTTTGTAGTAGCTTACCTGCACTTCTATTTTTTTTATTCATTATTAAACCAACTCCTGCATTACCCCTCTTTGATTTTGTACTTATAACCCTGAATTCACCTGACCAAAAGTCTTGATCCTCCTGCCACCTAACTTCACTAATTCCCACTATATCTAACTTTAACCTATCCATTTCCCTGTTTAAATTCTCTAATCAGCCTGCCCTATTAAGGGATCTGACATTCCGCACTCCGATCTGTAGAACGCCAATTTTCCTTCTTCTGATAACGACGTCCTCTTGAGTAGTCCCTGCTCGGAGATCTGAATGGGGGACTATTTTACCTCTGGAATATTTTACCCAAGAGGACGCCATCATCAGTTAACCATACAGTAAAGCTGCATGCCCTCGGGCAAAATTACAGCTCTAGTTTCCCATTGCTTTCAGCTGTTCACGGTACCAGCACAGCAAGGCCGTTTTGGTTAGTGTTACAAGGCCAGATCAGTCAGTCATCCAGACTGTTGCCCCTGCAAGTACTGAAAAGGCTGCTGCCCCTCTTCAGGAACTACACATTTGTCTGGCCTCTCAACAGATACCCCTCCATTGTGTTTGCACGTATGGTATGGCCATCTGTATTGCTGAGGCCCGCAAGCCTCCCTACCAACAGCAAGGTCCATGGTTTACAGGGGGGCGGGGATGAGCAACACTTAAAGGACGTCTCAGGGACCGTGAGCTACCTTGACAATTTTCTGGTTGTTGGAAAGTATACAGCTGATGTTGGTCTTCTCCCCATTCACAGAAGCTTACCTTCGTTGTTATCTTGGCAAATGTTCTTTTTCCATCCACCAGGTCGAATATTTAGGACACATCTTCAGGACATCAGGCATATGGCTTACACCACATTGTGTGCCTGCCATCGAAAAATTACTGGCCTCGATAGATGCATTCCAGCCGAAGTCTAAGTCAGCCAAACTGCTATAGACCATTCATGCCTCATGCTTCAGCGATTCTGGCACCAATCACTCTG
The DNA here is from genome assembly GCF_023898315.1 of Schistocerca nitens. NCBI lineage: Eukaryota > Metazoa > Arthropoda > Insecta > Orthoptera > Acrididae > Schistocerca > Schistocerca nitens. Next base: position 141,308,146 of record NC_064624.1, on the reverse strand, counting down.
TAACAGAGTTCCCTGGAAGTGGCCATCCTAATGTAATAAGGTGTTGCAAAACCTGAAGAAGGCCCTCTTCGACCGACTTGTCTCATGGTATACAATCCAACGAAAGCATTGGTATTAGTGGCTGATGCTGACTGGCACACTTTTGTCCCATATTGAGAATGGCATGGAGCGACCCACAGCATTTGTATCCAAGACACTTACAGCAGGACAGAGGAACCACATAGAAAAGGGGGCTTTGGTCATCATCTTTGGCAGCAAACGCTTCCATGCCTACATCTATAGCCGCCGTTTCACACTCATGACAGATCATAAGCCTCTAATGAGACTCTTCAAGTATTCAGCAACTTTCCACTGTGGGCTCTGTTTCTCTCAGGATATGCCTATGGTATCCAGTATCACCGTAATGCCGCCAATGCCAATATCCTATCGCGATTTCATGTCAGCCAGAACCCAGAATTTCATGAGGGTCCAGAAGTCTGTTTTCATGAGGACAGTGAGACTGCCATCACCAAAGACCTATCTTCCAATTGATGCACGCCTTGTGGGATAACACACAGTGACAGGCCATGTCCTCCAGGAGGTTTTGCATTATACAACAGAAAGACAGCCTGCAGACAAAGTAATGTCTCATGTACCCAGACCTCCAAGCCTTCTGTAGCACGCTGCAAAAGTCTTTATCCTTGCATCACGTTGCGCTGATAAAGGTCGCGATGGGCCACGCTCAGGTCCTCATTCCCAGAACCCTATCGCATTGGGAAGTCATTTTTACTCTCCTAGCAATACATCCACTGGAAGGGTATGGAGACAATGCGAGAATGGTGAAAGAGTGCCTCACATGTCAAAACAAGCAAGCTGTGCCCCCCTGTCAGTATTTTCCATCGCCTCCTATGGTGACTCATTGGTCCTGTCTTCATTTGGACTTTGCTGGCCCATTCCTTGGATCTGTGTGGCGTCTGAATTTGAATGTGAGCAGTGGGTTCTCCTTTGTGTTTTTCATGCCATTCACAACCTCAGTGAAGACGATCCAAATTGTTGCATGGTTGTTCGCCCTTAAAGGTGTCCCACAAGCCTTGGTCACTGACAATGGCCCCAATTATCATCAGCAGAATTCTGTTTCTTGCTGTTCAATTTAGTTTCATCAGTCCACATGGTCAACCTCATAAATCACCATTTTCCCTAGAATCAGAACAGCCCCATACCTTCTTGGATCAATGGATGGTGTAGGTTTTATTTGCAGGATCCAGTGCAGCTGTGGACACCCTCCCTTTATTCTCCATTTGATTGGGCAGGCAATGTTTGAATTTCAGTTGCTGCGAAGAGGCTGTCGCTGCTGGCATATCCATGAAGTATGGGCCCATCATGGATCCAAACCACTAATGGGTGCCATAACTCCTTCTTGCACTCCAGACGCCTGTAATGCGACTCTCTTTGCGCCATCTACCATTTCCCCCACCCAAGACCTCCTGTGTGCAGCCACAATTCGTCACGCTCTCATCCCATATGAATAGAAGTGGATCCAGTCCCCCCCCCCCTTCCCCAGAATGGTGAATGCTCCAACACGGTCGAGGCCTCCAGGGCCTGCTGTGGCCTAGATGCACTTTTGGGGGAGAAGGGCGGGCAGCGGCAACATGAATTACGGTTGTACCATGTATGTCACAGAATGTAACGCTCATACAGTCCATAGCTGCCACGCAAGATTTTCAGAAGGCGCACTAAGAACTACAGACCAATAGATATCTCGACAGGCAAAAGTAAGAGGTCGCTGGCCTTATCGCAAGACCGTGCCCGTATCCGGTCACGAGTTAGAACGGGACAGCACGGTTCTTCCTGGAGAATAACTATTTAAGGAAACCCAGGGATCACTGTGGACAGTACCCATCGACGGGAGTTGGCTGATTCATGCTATTGTCTATACGCCATCGATGACGACAATGCAGCGGCGAGAAGTAGGCTTCTGATTTGGAAAACAGCTCTCACCGAGTGTTGGTCATTTCAATGTTTAGTTCCGGCTCCAGGGATTTAGGTGGAGCCAAATCCACAGAGTTGAATTTTGTTCGGAAACGCAGAGGAGGTATAGTCAGATTGTAATTATAAATTGTGACAAACAGTTAATTTGCCTTTCGAACGGACAATAATGAAACTAAGAAAATTTTTTGCTTCAACTGGGATACTCAATAACGAAAAAGAGATGGATTTTGCAGAAATTATGAGCTCCACAGTGAGAATAAACAGCTAAAGGGTAGTTCTGTTGTATGAATGCATAAACCCCACAGGAATTCCCCCACGTAGATGCAGCACAGTCATAGGCCTGTCCTCTGAAACATGCTTTATAATTGCACGAAAGTTACCCTTGTACTTGTCATCTTGTTTGTCAACTTCAGTAGGATCTAAGTCATTAAGGGGGCCTTAATGCAACCTCCTGACATCCACAGATAATCACCACATCGATGAGAGGGTCTAGCCCTTTTCTGTTTCCTTCCCACCTGCTCCACCAAGCCTTGGTCCTGGCGATGTTTCATATCTTTTGCCTTGTTCATCATCATGTGAACAAAATTTTGACCATGGATTAGAGTAGCTATATAGTAAGTACTGCACGCCTGGATGTTGAAATATTGATCATGCTTCCACACCAGAAACTTGGAGTTTTCCAGGGCTGTAACAGATTTGTAACCAGATTTGTCATAGCGAAAAACAAACAGTACTTACAGAAGACACCGTCCTCTTTGGCAGAGTATACTAAATAAAGTTGAATGTACAATATTGGCAAATTTGCAAAGTGAGGGGTAATATATAAATTGCCTTAGGCACAGAAAAGTTTTGGAATTGTTGTAGCTTCATGTGGTAATCAAATGTTTTGATACTTAGCGATCAAATACTTATCTCATAGTTAGAGCCCAATCGTGTATTGTCTCCACGCAGCCAAACATTACTATTTCCAGTCAATGATCGGCTCAATTGGACCAGAGGACCCAATCTACTCCATGTAAACACAGTCCAGACCAGTATAGAGCTAGCACCAGCTTGCACAATGTCTTGTTGACTTCGTCGGGGTCTGCACCATCCTCGAACTCTACAATCAGATCTTACCAACTTTAAACGGGACTCATCCAATCAGACCACCGTCTTCCAGTCGTCTAGGGTCCAACCAATGTGATCACGAGCACAGGAGAGGGGCTACAGAGAAAGTCGTGCTGTTATGCAAATGCACTCACGTTGGTCACCTGTTGTCATAGCCCATTAACGTAATTTCGCTGCACTGTCCTAAGAGATGCGTTTATCGTATGTCTCACATTGATTTTTGCGGTTGTTTCGCGTAGTGTTCCTTGCCTCTGACAAACGCCGCTGCTCTCGGCCCCTAAATGAACGCCGTCGGCCACTGCCTTGTTTGTGGTGAGAGGTACTCTCGGCATACTCTTGACGCCGTGGATCTCCAAATGTTGAATTGTCTGACGATTTCCGAAATGGAATGTCCCATTTGTCTACCTCCACCTTCTAATCAGCGTTCAAAGTTTATTTATACCCGTAGTGCGGCTATAATCAAGCTGGAAACCTTTTCATGTGAATCACCTGAATACAATCGACAGCTCGGCCAATAAACTGCCGCTTCATACCTTTTGTATGCCGGACTACCGCCATATGTGAAAGTGCATACCGCTATCCCATGATTTTCCTACCTCTGTGTGGATGTGGCAGCAGGCATCTCTCGTACTTTGATTCTCGAACTTCAACCGTGGACTTCCTCTGGTATTTTTCTGATGATATATAAATGTCCATTGCACCTAAACAGATAATCAACAAACCCCTTCTAGCCAGCATTATTTTATTGATTTCGTTGTTTGTTATCTTATTAGTCCCTTTGACTTTTCACGGTGTGCCTTTAACAGCACATTTCAAAAGTATTACGTTTTACAGTTCCTTACATCAAGGAGTCCAGGTCTCACATTTACAAGATGAAACACTACAAACACGCTTTTGGAAGCATTTTTCTGGTGTGTTACCAGTCAGTTTTAGAGGCTAACATCTTTTTTCCAGGTTTTGTTCTGATTCTTACTTTTTCCTCGCTCGTTACACCTCCAGCGATTTTATTTCCTAAATAAGCAACAAGGTGTCAGAGTACGTGACCACCCACGACAGGTACTCGGACGCTGATTTGTCGTCGTTTTGTCACAAACCATTAGTAATACAGTTTCGTCATGACTTTGTCCACCTCATTTAAGGTGGAATCTAAGATGTGCTGGATCAAATGGTGTCGTTAAGGATATGTGGGTATTCACGTGACTCATTATTTTGACACAGGAAGAATGTCGTATTGTTGTGCTGACTTGTGAAGAGCAATATTCCTACTAGGAGTACTATGTGGGTCATTTTTGACCCACGTTACCCGCCTCTATAATCATCGCACGACCAAACGCTCCCGTGACTTTCAATCATTTATGGGATTGTACAACTTACCAAAATTTCATCCCCCCTAGCTCACTCACCTAGAAGTACGAAAAATTTATCTATTATACCAGTAGTACGATGTGGGTCATTTTTGACCCATACCTATTTAACGCACAGTTTGATATCAGTAATACCGGTTTTCTGTCACTAAATATGATCTGGGCACGCCTCGACGTTATTCGCGAGCTGTTAGGGTACATTATACTTTGGGCCAAAAAGAACGTTAAATACAAATTATTCGGTTGTCGAATGATACTTTATATCAGCGAGGCTTTCCGTTTTCTATGGACTGGCGACGTGCAGACCTACGCGAAGTAACACTGCAAAACTACAAAATAACATGTGACATATTATACTTCATTATTTTCATCGTGGCAGTGACAGTATAACAGAGGTAGTGGCGGAGGACATACGTTGCCATATGTAATTTTATTTATATTCGAAACAGGCTTATGCCTCTTGAAACTATTTTATTGGTCTTGACACAGCTGCTGGTCTAAGAGATTATTCATTTATTTGTGTGTATGAGTTCTGAAGAAGGCTATATTATTATAGCAGAAACCACGGTCCAGATTTAAAAGAAACAAAATTTAGTGCAACTGTGGGCTGTTTTTCATTCGAGACAACATATTATACAGTGCAGAATCCCAACGCCCCTCCTACACTACTGTCTGGAGCACTGCTAACAGTTCTCTTACACTACAGCAGATGTCAGTCGCGTCGCCCTTATGGAACGTCACGACTGACAGCTTCCTCACCTCCATTAAACAGGCAGATGAGCGCTGAAGTGGAGACGACACACTGTATGCAACACACTCACAAGTCAGGCGACCATCTTCTCACAGATTACGATGGGAAAACGTAAAAGATATCCGTGTCCTGAGTAACATGCATGCTGGATGTCAGAAGAATGAGAATTCTGAGAAGTAACTTCCAGAAACAGTGAAGTTTTATAATGACACTAAGGATGGAGTCGATGTTTTTGACCAAATCGCTAGATACTACAGTCTCCGAGTTGTTACACAACGATGCTCTGTAAGTGTCTTTTCCTTGACCTCGCCATGATTAACGCTCGCACAATTTTTAAGTTATGTACCTCTCAGAAGATTTCAGGTCGGGACCTTATCCTCAGAGTAGCAGATGACCTCGCTGCCTCTTACACACTGCAGTCTCCCCTTACAGCCACTCGATACTGCCAATGGCCAATAAGGAATTAGAAGGTCTTCTCAAATTCAGGTTTCCTGCAGACAACAAAACAACAAAGGGAAATAAAACGTCAAGTGCAACAAGTACGTGTGCAAAAGATGCCGAGCAAAAACTGTTGTCGGCTTTCTGAATCGCTGAGTAGGCAATTCTGTCACGTCCTTTTTCTTAAATATACTTAAATATCTATAATTATAGGCTGAAGTTATTTGTTCTTATGTTTTATTTCCTTCATTGCAATAACTACAAAAAATGCAGAGCATTTTAGTCACCTACTGCTTTTCAGAATGTTTCACAAATATTTGGTGCTTATCTTATTCTTCTATAAAAGGAAAAATACTATTAATACTCACATAAACAATATGTTTTGATTCTGTTTCAATCTTTTTATAAAGAAAAACATTACAACATTGCTTTACCAAATTTACGAAAGATTGTGGAATTTCTTCTGTAACATTTAAAATAAAAAAAAAAGTTTACTTAGAGAAAATTTATATTTGACCATGTACTGTTCATTTTAGAGACGTATTGTCAACATGAAGACGCTTAAAATACCACCCAAATACGAACAAAATGGTGGTTTTCTACTGCGGGTCAAAAATGACCCACCAGGGGTTTGGCGAAGTCTGGTTCTTTTAGTGTTAGGAAGTGATGGTTGACGCAGATCCAGTTGTGGCTCAAGCATGTTCTCACACGGAGGGTGCTGTGCAAGGGGGAGGGTCTACTCAGTGACGCTGTGTTTCAGAATCGCCCACAGCAGGACAGGTCCAGGAGGTGAAAGAGGCTGCAGTTGTGGACCTGGGCACCCTGCTGGACGCTGGAGGCAGCGCCGTGGTGACTCTGGTGGCGGGCGACACCCGTCTGGCAGCGCACAGGGCCGTCCTGGCCGCCAGGAGTCCCGTGTTCGCCGCTATTTTCAGCCACGGCACGCTGGAGGCCGCAGTCCCAGACGTGGGGGGCCCGCTGCTGCGCCACCTCGTGGCCTACATGTATACCCTGCAGGCCCCGCAGCTGGCCAGAATGGACCCCCAGCTGCTGGTCGCGGCTGATATGTACGGCTTGTCAGGCCTGAAGGCACAGTGCGAGCAGCAGTTGGCTGCACAGCTGTCTGTTGAGACTGCGGTGGCCACAGCTGTTCTCGCTATTCGGAACTCCTATAGCACCCTTAAGAAGGCCGCCGCCGCCTTCATAAAGACTCATATTTTACACGTGATGGCCACGAAGGGCTGGGCAGATGCGCTACATTGTCAGCCTGAAGATCTGATTGAAGTGCTGAAGCTGCTGTCTGAGCCACCGGCAGAAACCAGGTAAATACAAGAGAAGCTACATGTCTATGTTGACCAGTCCTGTGTAGTTCTGTGTGTGTGCGTGTATTTCCAGCTCATTTACGTGTATCTGTGCAGCAAAATACATCATCACTGACAGACATTTTCTGATATCTCGCGATGCTTTCATTGATTTCTCAGTTTAATGTTGTTGTTGTGGTCTTCAGTCCAGAGACTGGTTCGAAGGAGCTCTCCATGCTACTCTATCCTGTGCAAACTTTTTCATCTCCCAGTACCTACTGCAACCAACATCCTTCTGAACCAGCTTAATATATTCATGTCTGGGTCTCCCTCCACAGTTTTAACCCCCCACGCTGCCCTGCAATACTAAATCAGTGACCCCTTGATGCCTCAGAATATGTCCAACCAACGGATCCCTTCCTTCAGTCAAGTGCTACAAATTCCTCTTCTCCCCAATTCTATTCAGTATATCCTCATTATTTCTGTGATCTACCAATCTAATCTCCAGCATTTTTCTGTAGCACCACATTTCGAAAGCTTCTATTCTTTTCTTGTATAAACTATTTATCACCCATCTTTCACTTCCATACATGGCTACACTCCATACAAATACGTTCAGAAAAGGCTTCCTGACGCTTGAATCTATACTCGATGTTAACAAATATCTCTTCTTCAGAAACGCTTTCCTTGCCGCTGCTGGTCTACATTTTATATGCCCTCTACTTCGACCATCATCAGCTACTTTGCTCCCCAAATAGCAAAACTCATCTACTACTTTAAGTTCGTCATTTCCTGATCTAATTCCCTCAGCATCACCTGATTTAATTGAACTACATTTCATTATCCGCCTTTTGCTTTTGTTGATGTCCATCTTATATCCTCCTTTCAAGACACTGTCCTTTTCTTTCAACTGCTCTTCCAGGTCCTTTGCTGTCTGTGACAGAATTGCAATGTCGTCGCCAAACCTCAGAGTCTTTATTTCATCTCCATGGATTTTAATTCCTACTCTTAATTTTTCTTTTTTTTTTCCTTTACTGCTTGCTCTATATATAGACTGAATAACATCAGGGATACGCTACGGCCCTGTCTCAGTCCCTTCCCAAACACTGCTTTCCTGTCAAGCCTGACTATTGTTATAGCTGCCATCTGGTTTCTGTACTAATTGTAAATAGCCTTTCGCTCCCTCTATTTGACCCCTGCCACCTTCAAAATTAGAAAAAGAGTATTCCAGTCAACATTCTCAATAGCTTTCTCTATGTCCGCTAATGTTACAAACGTAGGTTTACCTACCGTTAATCTATCTTATAAGTTGTAGGGTCAGTATTGCCTCACATCTTGCAACATTTCTATTGAATCCAAACTGGTCTTCCCCATGCTCGCTTTCTACCATTTCCATTCGTCTGTAAAGAATTCGTGTTTATTATTATTCTGCTGTTACCTGTTAAACTGATAGTTCAGTAATATTCACACCTGTTAGAATTAAAGAAGTACTAGATCAAACTGGGTTTATTACCGGATAGGTTAGGTTTAAAAAATCACTGGAGAACTTAATTATTCGTAGATTTATAAATGGTTTTATCATTATTTGCGGCCATTAGATGTGCTGCCTTATAGGTTCTGGTGTAAAGTATCTAAATAAGCGGTATATTGCTGTGAAGAGGGTAGGAGCTGTATCAGCAGTGGGGTGGACACAGTGATGTGCTGCTCACAACAGATGTACACCAGACACAACGATGTGTAGTGTCAGCAGCCATGGCAGCGACCTGCAGGCTTTATTCTGTGTGCTGTGCAATTCACCAAAATCTCTTTACTCAATATTACATATATTGTTGTCTGCTGTCTCTTCTGGTGTTCACGATGAGATACTTACAACCGACATATGCTGCATAAAGGAAGGATGGCGTTGATCAACAAGCGTGTAGTCCGGCGTTAACACCAGGAACTCTGCAGCGCAGTTCAAAGAGATCAGAAAAGAATTTAAAACTTTCCATCTCTGATGTTGTCATGACATAAAAATTAAACCTTGGAAAAAAATAGGTGCTGTACAGAAGACGGTCACACTGATCGCTATTTCCACATCACTACTGCAGTTTGATTTCTATGTTTCTCCTTCACTTTCTATGTTCATTTCTGAAATATACCTACGGTTCACAGAACAAACTTTGTTTATTCTCCCCAATTAGTAGAGTGTTATTAGATACAGGTCTTAAGATGTATGCTAGAATCCAAGAAGACGGGTGCGGTGCTGAATCGAATCATGAGGAAGACATCCGTTTCAGGACGTGACACAAGTACGTCTGCAGGAAGCTGTAGGTACTTACTCCTCAAACAGTCTGCGGCCACTTCAGGAGACAACAGGCCAGTCTCCGCAACCCTGAAAGATCCACAAAATGCGCACATCCACACAACGCTTCCCATTTCCTTTCGCCTTGTGTTCCGTTGTTCCAAAGTATATGTGCTGTAATTTGGACATTCCCATTCTCTAGCACATTAGGAGAGGTGGTTTTATTAGTCAAAACACTGTATGTGCTTCTTGGTGGAACATCTGTCAGTTGTCTACCAACCTGGCAACCTTGTTTGTGGTTCTCTATGCTGTTTCTAAATTCTGCCCAAAGAACTTCACAGTGTTAGGACATTCCCTACCCTATACATTGCAATTACTGATACATCTCCCACAATATGAGTATTCATAAGACCTTTTGTCTCACTATCATTTTCTATATGCTGTATCACTTAACAAATGCACCATAAAATCCTAATGCCCAATAGTTCACACATATTTGCTTTTTGCAGATGTTTTGTGTGTGTGTGTGTGTGTGTGTGTGTGTGTGTGTGTGTGTGTGTGTGTGTGTGTGTGTACAGTAGGTTCAGAAATTTCCTTTAGAGACTTATATGATTTGTAGAGGGGAGTGAGTACTGGAATCCATGTCCAGAAACAAACCGTTTCCCTCCTACGACGGTTTCAGTTCAGATGTTTAACTCATCCACTTCTGCTTGAGCAGCTGAGTTAGGTGTGATGCAGTACAGTTACTAGATAACAATTCGAAAGAAACACAACGAAAGATTCCTTTATCAGCTAAGCCTCCTTGTTTGTATTATCACTTAAACATTACGTGTTCACATTACTCCAAAACAAAAGATCAAGCTAGCATACTGTACATGCAGAAGGTAATGTTTAAGTGTTAATGCAAACAGATGTGTGGAACTGATAAATGGATGCTTAGCTGTGTTTACTTTCGGACTGTTACCTAATAACTGTATTACATCATGCCTAATTCACTTCTTGAAGCAGAAGTGAATGATTTAAACACGTGAACTCAAACTGTCGTAGAATGCATACAGTACATTTCCAGACGGAGTTCCTGTTCAACATATTACGTTCTCTCCACCCTCTACAAGTCCTAGTAGTTTGTAAAGAGAATTTCCAAACACCCTATGTATGCTTCCATCACTGATAGAGTTTCCACTCATCGACCTGTATCTTCTCCTCACTTGTAGCAACCACAGCTTACTTTAGTCACATTTAATGACTGATAATGATGTTATTCAATCTGTATATTGAACAAGCAGTAAAGGAAACAAAAGAAAAATTCGGAGTAGGTATTAAAATTCATGGAGAAGAAGTAAAAACTTTGAGGTTCGCCGATGACATTGTAATTCTGTCAGAGACAGCAAAGGACTTGGAAGAGCAGTTGAACGGAATGGACAGTGTCTTGAAAGGAGGATATAAGATGAACATCAACAAAAGCAAAACGAGGATAATGGAATGTAGTCAAATTAAATCGGGTGATGCTGAGGGAATTAGATTAGGAAATGAGACACTTAAAGTAGTAAAGGAGTTTTGCTATTTAGGGAGTAAAATAACTGATGATGGTCGAAGTAGAGAGGATATAAAATGTAGACTGGCAATGGCAAGGAAATCGTTTCTGAAGAAGAGAAATTTGTTAACATCGGGTATAGATTTAAGTGTCAGGAAGTCGTTTCTGAAAGTATTTGTATGGAGTGTAGCCATGTATGGAAGTGAAACATGGACGATAACTAGTTTGGACAAGAAGAGAATAGAAGCTTTCGAAATGTGGTGCTACAGAAGAATGCTGAAGATAAGGTGGGTAGATCACATAACTAATGAGGAGGTATTGAATAGGATTGGGGAGAAGAGAAGTTTGTGGCACAACTTGACTAGAAGAAGGGATCGGTTGGTAGGACATGTTTTGAGGCATCAAGGGATCACAAATTTAGCATTGGAGGGCAGTGTGGAGGGTATAAATCGTAGAGGTAGACCAAGAGATGAATACACTAAGCAGATTCAGAAGGATGTGGGTTGCAGTAGGTACTGGGAGATGAAGGAGCTTGCACAGGATAGAGTAGCATGGAGAGCTGCATCAAACCAGTCTCAGGACTGAAGACCACAACAACAACAACAATGATTTAATGTGTATTTACACAACATTACAATGTCTCCTGTGTTATGTAACCGATGTCTCCTTAATTTAAATCCAACTCTTTCCTTCGTTCTACAGGAAATCTTATCACAGTCTGATAGAACTGTATATATAGAATATAAGAGTTAAACATAATTTCTATTTTCATTCGAATAACAACTTCTGACTACATATCACGCATAAGTGTATGTGTAGAATGCTTCTGTTTGCCTTTTTTATCTTACTCATTGCTCATTGTTCGCTAGTTTATTGAGAGTGCTCGTTGGCCAATGTGAAACAAATATATTTACTTGCCTATTTTGGTGACAGTTAAACGTATTAAGGGAATAGCTGCACAGTATCACACATCTGTATCCCTTGCTTCTCTAAATTTCTTTTGGTGCACAGTTCAGAATCTGCTCTTCTGTAATTTACCAGCTGTGCATCCTACAGCCAAGTCCCTAACAGCTACCGATACAATCTGATGATAATGGTACAAGTTGTACATGTAAAGATTATTTCCATTTTTATTTCTGTGGGAATGTTGTTTTTATGTATTTAAACTACGCTGATGACTAGTTGTCGTATCAGTTCAACCTAAATGTTGACCTTAGCATGTACCTTTTATTTGTACTTTAATTTATTCAGCCTGTTGTTTGCTAAGCGATGCTACTAGTGTGGGGGCTAAACCGATTAGCACAGGGGTAAGTCCTTCATCTCAGAGGACCCACTACTGATGTTGAAAGTGTGTGTTCTATTAGTTGTGTCTGGACAAGTTCTCAGCAGCATTGCTGCCCTCTGTCCTCCGTGTGACTACACCCTGTGTCTCTGCACAGCACTCCAGCCACTGGAGACAGCGAGGTCACCCCCACCAGTCAGCTGCACATGGGCCACAAAAACTGCAGCAGGGCTCCTGTTCCAGTTGCAAAGCACACAGCTACCTGCCCCACACCCACATTTGATGATGCTTCCGTCTCTTTCCTGCGGTGAGTACTGTCGCTATGCACCATTTCCACATTCACCTTACCACTTATGAGTGCGTTAGCCAAGTGATCTTTTCCAAAAACAGAATTTCAATTGTATTTTTCGATAAAATAGAAGTTATAATTGTCAAGAAACGGTATTTTATTTGTTAATTTTTGATGTTTGTGTAAGCATGTATCATAGTGTATCTCGAGATATTTCTCTGGCAACAGAGTGTGAATTACAACCCGTTCAGACCACAGTTATTTGGCAAAGGTACTATAAACAACTTTTACTCTCCAAATGTAGTGAATGAATAGGTGTGTCGGGTGAAAGTTATCGTTTCAGTGGTGGTTTCCCATCTCCTAAAGTAAATTTGTATAAAATTGGTGTTACAGCTACATTTATGCATTGTAACTACAAATATTACTTTAATGAGAATAAATAATTATCTGCAAGTTCGTTATGGTCGTCAAAAGGAAATGATGATGGGTCATTATGAAGGAAAAGACGTAAAAATAATATCCATTAGCAGAATACAGTTATGGACTGTTGTAGAATGAAGTTTAATTTTTATGTGATTTCCTGTATTTTTTCCTTCAAATTATTTTTTGACGTGTCAGTATTTAGTAACAACTGCAAATTTGCACCATACTGGGTGTAAAATACCTGTTTAACATTTGCAACAAGCAGTAGCCTTAACTAGTAGGTCATCCTATCAAACGACCTCACTTGGCTCAAACTTTCAGCTGTCAGTTTTATTTCCATGTTTGTTTTGCAGACACTCTAATTGCGTTTCACAGGATGAGCCGAAATAGCTCCATTGAATGTATGGCGTCTGTAAGAGACGGAGGTTCAGTCTGCCACGAGAGCTGAATATGAGGTCGTCTGGCAGTAGCTGTTGGAAATCATTTGTTGGAACATCAGCCTAAATGAAACTGGAAGTCACATGTGCAGTCGTGTGGTGAGGCAGCCTAGTAGTAAAGGCGACTGCTTGTGATGAGCGAGAAATACGTATTCGACACCCAGTATGGGACAAATTTTCGGTGGTCACTACATAATGGTCAAGATGGCTGCTCACGTTAATCAGGCAATCCTGCTGCACGTGTGGTCAGGTCGAGTCGTGTGTATTGGCGTGCGGCGTCTTCTGTAAACAAATCCCTGCAATTGACAGTGTGTCACAGGTGTTGTGGGTACAGATCTTGACTCAGCATGGGGAAATTTCAGCGTAAATGGATCCTGATATCGACTTATATTTATGTAAATCGATTGTCGATGGTAGCAGATAATGGTAGTTGACTTCACGAAAAACTGTGAGTGCACATTGCATTACATTTGTTGCATATTTAAAGACCTGTTACCTGACATTTTAAAAAGCATGTTTTGCATTATGCAATTTTACATATAATACTGCATTGTTCTACATCACTAGTAAAGTTAGTTTTGAGCTATAAAAGGATGGCAATAACAATGAATTAGTTGCAGGAAATAGAGTATTAATAAATGATAGTAATTTAGAACAGAAAATAGAAACTTAGGAAAGGAATGATCTCCAAATATTATTTTACTGTTAAAACAAAATATAACATATAAATTATGATTTGTGTGATGCCATTCCATGTCGGAGGGCCTTGGCAGAAACGTTACTAAATGAAATACATCATGAGTGACTCCGAGTGTATTTGTTTATACTGTCTATGGACTAGTGATACTTATTATATCTTATCTAGGGCACACTATTGCACTATTTGTGTTGCAATGGCTTGATGTAGTTACCCATATACATGTCGTATGTGTGCTGTTATCTTGTATGTCTCTGAGCATGATGTTTTTATCTTTAAGCAGTGTCATAGGCTGGAGTGGAACCACAGAACTTAAACTTTAAGATTCGCCTCACCATATAGCATATTCCTTAGATGTAATGAGTGTCTCAGTTCTTCAGTTAGTCGTTTTCCTTCCCATTTTTAACTGTTGTATTGAAAATGCACATCAGGTAAATGAAAAAATCGCATGTGATGCCTCCTTTCTTATAGTTATATTTTTTTGTCTATTTTAGGTATTGAACCTCTTATAATATGAGTCTTTGTCTGATGTTGTTGCTGTGCTTGTGTCATTTTCTGTGCCTGCATCTACAACAATGTCTGTGGTGTGTCTGAGTTTGTGTTCTCGCAAGGATCGTGTTGTTGTGGTTGTTATGTGCTTGTCTGAGATCTGCCATATGAGTTTCCTCGTCTGTAGATTTCGTGCAGTGTTCTTGAAACATTAACAGTTGTGTTGCTTAGATCACACTATTTGGGTCTCGTAGCATTTCTTTGATGTCGTTATGCTCTGTTACAGATCTTATATGTGTGAGGGTGTTGAATGTAATGTTCAGGAGACCCATATGCCCCACACGTGCGTGTAGTTCTGTAGCTAAGGCCCACTCCATTTAAGCCCAGTCGCAATGTGAGCAATGGCACGGCTTGGGTCCGTATGCTTGTGATGAACCTGTACCTGTAAATTGTGGAAGAAGGAGAAAATACGATGGCCTTTGTCGGTCATCTCCCAGTTCACTTTTCAGGTGTCAAGGTGGCAGTTATTTAATTGACTCATGTCTACAATGTTTTCCCCTGTTATTACTGGAATCTTGTAGTGTGTACCCCTCTTGACCCAGCACACCACCGCTCTGTGGTAGATAATGACGTCAATGCGGCAAGACCCCAGATCCACACACAAGGCTTCTACTGACGTGGTGCCAAAAGCACGCAGCATTCTGAGTAGCATGCTCCTCTGTCGTAGCCTCACTGTGCTTCCATAGGCCACTGGACACAGGCAGTGTGTTTATGCACCTGTTGCGAAGCATAATAAGGCTTCCAAGAGAGCTGTGTCATGTTTGTAGCGCATGCACAGGGCCATATACTGATTTCATTGCCAATGCACTTACTGTTAAAGTCAAAGACAATGTATTTTGCACGTGAACAATGCGTATACATGCCCACAATTAGCAACAATGACAGTGTTCAACATGCCTTCTTAATATAATTAAGGTGTAATACAATAAGGTATTGTGTGACATAAGAATTTCTTTATTACTCAAGGGAATATATGGGAGCGAAAGAAGTATCGTAAAGTTTATATTTCGGTACAAAGTCCATAAGTGAATTTAAGGAAACACAACGCCTGCTCCACAGAGATTCCAGTACTTCGTGCTTTGGTGAACCAGGACGGTCAGCCATGGGCATGCATAAACTGTGGATCCAATTTACATTTAAAAGCCTCGTACACCATAGGTGGACTATACAATTCACAAACAGTAATACCTAATCATGGAAGACAGAACACTTATTCTGAAGTTACATCACGAACTGGAAACTGACAAGCATTTGCCAAATGTCGTGCATAAAAATAATGCAGGTGATGTAACACAAAAAGAGGTGCATGCTAACAGCCAACGAGAAGAAAGAATCGAAAAAATTATTAAAGAGACAGACCACAGCGAGAATCTGTAGAAATGCCACGTACCTCTCTGCTTGAGATGACAAGCAAACATGCACACCGCAAAACATACGATATTGTTAAACACAGTGTACATACTGTCGAGGAAATACTTAAAAATATATTGTATGTAGTATATTCAAAATTAGTGGAATCTCGGTAAAGTACGTAACAGAAAAGGAATTATACCAATTTATAGAGTTACGAAAACTTGAGGGACGCAGTCCCAATAAAATATCAAAAAGCGATGAGGGAACTACTGGAGAAGGAAACAAATGTTAAAACAGAACACAAAGCAAATTACGACAGAATTTAAAAGAATGGTCGAGAATTGTGTTAGTAAGTATATCAAGAAGAGAGCAGAACGTGTGTCGAGAAAGACTTTTGTTATGCATGGTTCCAATAATGTACAGGTAGAAGAAAGTTAAGACCTTTCTCGCTGACAGCTGTGCGAACGCGTAAAACACCTTACATAAAAGATCACAAGCTATGAAAGACTAAGTGCCTACGAATGATAACCTCAGAAACGGAGCGGCTTCGAACGTGCCAGCGTTGTCGGCATCTAGAGAAAGTGGCTGGAGACCAGTGAAACCACGAGCAGATATTGGTGTGTTGAGCGCCCACAACTCATCTCAGAACACTGAGGTCAGAGGTTTGTACAGCAGGGCGAGTGGTGATTTGTTGCAGATCTGGCGACACAGTATAATTCTGGTGCCGGTACAAGTGGTTCGCAGGACAAAGTTTGACACAAGTTGTTGAATGTGAATATTCATACTACATGACCTGAAACAAGTTTGCATGTGGACAGAATTAAAGCATCATTGTTGGATCTTGTCCTCTCGTCTTGTGTAGGGTGCCTAATGGATGCTTCGTTCTCAGAATGCTATACAACAATTCAAGCAAATAACTTTAATAGTTTTACTTCGTTAAAGCAGATTGACAATACTTAACTTTAATGTAAAAAGGAGTCGCAAGCGATGGGCGGAATGCAATATAAATTAGTCTAGTGCGATATGCAATGTTCAGGCAAGTATGTCTCTCAGTTTGTTGATCACAAATATCAGTTCTCGTAGCAGTCTCTGCTAGGCCATGCTAATGCTGTCCACTAATGTCTGGCCGAGGCTGGCAGGAGCGGCGCCTATATTCATTTCTTGCAGTTGTCACTCCAGTCATGGTGCGGTCCTAATCTGTGCACCATTGGCCCATGTCGTTTCACTGCCTTCTCTGGTCTTGCGTTCTTTGTCTTCGTTCTGGCGCCAGTGGTTACACCAGAACAGTCATTACCACTGTAGTGGGAGCAGGCTCATCGAGACTGGACAGTGGATCACTAGAAACGTATGGTCTAGTAGGATGAATCATGTTCTTTTGGTTACATTATGCTGATGGCAATCTCCAGACATGCCATCATCCAGGTGAATAGTTACCCAAAAGATGCACAACATATATGCTGGACAGTGAGAGCTGGACTATGTGGTGGGTGTAATCATCTGGGCTTACATGGCATCTGTAACCGATGCCACCATGACAGCTGAGGATTACCTGTACACTAATGCAGATAACCTGTACATTTTCACGCTTTGTGTCTTCCTCAATGACGATGACCCTGTCACGAAGACAGGATTGTGGTACAGTGACTGGAGGAGAATGATACTGAACTCGACTTGTCTCGTCCACATAATTTGCATGGTGTCAACCTGATGGAACACATCTGGCCCGCTATCAGACGGCACTTCCACTCTTACAAAACAATAGTCCATAATTTTCGAGAGCACAGTGTTGTGTAAATGTAGAGATAACACACACATAAATTTAATCAGAATTATGCACAGGAAGGCTAAATAAGGGTGACAGTTATACTGAATCTTCTGCAAGGTTCGCAGAAGAGCTTCTGTAAAGTTTGGAAGGTAGGAGACGAGGTACTGGTAGAAGCAAAGCTTTGAGGACGGGGCGTGAGTCATGCTCGGGTAGTTCAGTTGGTAGAGCACTTGCCCGCGAAAGGCAAAGGTCCCGAGTTCGAGTCTCGGTCCGGCACACAGTTTTAATCTGCCAGGAAGTTTCATTAACAACCTTGATTGATTATAGCCATATATCTATATAAAAACACAAATTTACGTAAGTCAGAGCTTCCAGATGAGCAGGAATTCCTTATGCAATTAACTAGTTCTTACCACGAGGAAAAAGGAATTTTTTCTTCTTTCTTAGAGTACCTTTTACATGTCAGTCTAGTAATACCAGTTATGGCAGGCGAGAAAATGAATCAGGTCTTAGTGCCCTGCATTTTAAACAGTACAACCATTGGTGCCTTAGACTTTCACACATAGCAGAGGCTAACAGTCGAATAAACCCGCAGGTGGCCGGCCGCGGTGGCCGAACGGTACTTGGCACTTCAGTCCGGAACCGCGCGACTGCTATGATCGCAGGCTCGAATCCTGCCTCGGGCATGGATGTGTGTGATGTCCTTAGTTAGGTTTAAGTAGTTCTACGTTCTAGGGGATTGATCTCAGATGTTAAGTCTCACAGTGCTTCTTCATGCCACAACTGCCAACTCTCCACAAGAGCCCATACAGCCACATCTTAAACCCACGCGAACAGCCCACTTTTCCCCTTTCCCTCTAGAGGGAGACACCGAAGCCTTCAATTGCGACAACGGCGCCACCGCCAGAAAACGGAGGGGAACTGCTTGACGCTACGTGCTGTGGCGCGCTTTTCAAAGCTAACTTTACCATAGGTCACCAGTGGTCCTAACACCACCAGTCCCTAGCAGTTCCAGGTCTGAGGACGAGGTGCAGATTGTAGAATCGCTCAAGGTCCTATATCGTGCTGACGCTTCAGACGCAAGTCCTGGATACCAGCACTCATGGTCACACTGAGGCATAAACTGTCTCCTTGATCCCTTCATGTGTTCCCAAATGACTGACAACCTATTGCTCCAGTGGAACTGTGGCGGTTTTTTCTCCCACCTCGCTGAATTATGACAACTTTTAAGCACTAGACTTGCGTTTTGCATTGCTTTTCAAGAAACGTTGTTTCCTGTGATGTGGACCCCAGCTCTTTGTGCCTGACAGGGGTACTACAAAAATTGTACTGACTGTGACAGACTGCGAGGTGGAGTCTGCATCTATGTCTATGTCTGTAGCGAACCTATTCCCCCTTGAAACACTTTTGGAAACTGTGAGGACAATGCAGGAAATTACCATCAGCAAGATATAAGTCCCTCCAGACGGTGAAGTGTTGCACCATGTATTAGCTGCACTAATTTCTCATCTCTCGCCTCCACCCCCACTTTTCCTACTTCTGGGTGATTTTAATGCCCCTAACTTTGTTTGATGATGGCGTCCTCTTGGGTAAAATATTCCGGAGGTAAAATAGTCCCCAATTCGGATCTCCGGGCAGGGACTACTCAAGAGGACGTCGTTATCAGGAGGAAGAAAACTGGCGTTCTACGGATCGGAGTGTGGAAAGTCAGATCCCTTAATCGGGCAGGTAGATTAGAAAATTTAAAAAGGGAAATGGATAGGTTAAAGTTATATATAGTGGGAATTAGTGAAGTTCGGTGGTAGGAGGAACAAGACTTTTGGTCAGGTGATTACAGGGTTATAAATACAAAATCAAATAGGGGTAATGCAGGAGTAGGTTTAATAATGAATAAAAAATAGGAGTGCGGGTTAGCTACTACAAACAGCATAGTGAACGCATTATTGTGGCCAAGATAGACACAAAGCCCATGCCTACTACAGTAGTACAAGTTTATCTGCCAACTAGCTCTGCAGATGGTGAAGAAATTGATGAAATGTATGACGAGATAAAAGAAATTATTCAGGTAGTGAAGGGAGACGAAAATTTAATAGTCATGGGTGACTGGAACTCGTCAGTAGGAAAAGGGAGAGAAGGAAACATAGTAGGTGAATATGGATTGGGGGGAAGAAATGAAAGAGGAAGCCGCCTTGTAGAATTTTGCACAGAGCACAACTTAATCATAGCTAACACTTGGTTCAAGAATCATAAAAGAAGGTTGTATACCTGGAAGAATCCTGGAGATACTAAAAGGTATCAGATAGATTATATAATGGTAAGACAGAGATTTAGGAACCAGGTTTTAAATTGTAAGACATTTCCAGGGGCACATGTGGATTCTGACCACAATCTATTGGTTATGAACTGCAGATTGAAACTGAAGAAACTGCAAAAAGGTGGGAATTTAAGGAGATGGGACCTGGATAAACTGAAAGAACCAGAGGTTGTACAGAGTTTCAGGGAGAGCATAAGGGAACAATTGACAGGAATGGGGGAAAGAAATACAGTAGAAGAAGAATGGGTAGCTCTGAGGGATGAAGTAGTGAAGGCAGCAGACGATCAAGTAGGTAAAAAGACGTGGGCTAATAGAAATCCTTGGGTAACAGAAGAGATATTGAATTTAATTGATGAAAGGAGAAAATATAAAAATGCAGTAAATGAAGCAGGCAAAAATAAATACAAACGTATCAAAAATGAGATCGACAGGAAGTGCAAAATGGCTAAGCAGGGATGGCTAGAGGACAAATGTAAGGATGTAGAGGCCTGTCTCACTAGGGGTAAGATAGATACTGCCTACAGGAAAATTAAAGAGACCGTTGGAGAGAAGAGAGCCACTTGTATGAATATCAAGAGCTCAGACGGCAACCCAGTTCTAAGCAAAGAAGGGAAGGCAGAAAGGTGGAAGGAGTATATAGAGGGTTTATACAAGGACGATGTACTTGAGGACAATATTATGGAAATGGAAGAGGATGTAGATGAAGACGAAATGGGAGATAAGATACTGCGTGAAGAGTTTGACAGAGCACTGAAGGACCTGAGTCGAAACAAGGCCCCGGAAGTAGATAACATTCCATTAGAACTACTGATGGCCTTGGGAGAGCCAGTCATGACAAAACTCTACCATCTGGTGAGCAAGATGTATGAGACAGGTGAAATACCCTCAGATTTCAAGAAGATTATAATAATTCCAATCCCAAAGAAAGCAGGTGTTGACAGATGTGAAAATTACCGAACTATCAGTTTAATAAGTCACAGCTGCAAAATACTAACGCGAATTCTTTACAGACGAATGGAAAAACTGGTAGAAGCCGACCTCGGGGAAGATCAGTTTGGATTCCGTAGAAATGTTGGAACACGTGAGGGAATACTAACCTTAAGACTTATCTTAGGAGAAAGATTAAGAAAAGGCAAACCTACGTTTCTAGCATTTGTAGACTTAGAGAAAGCTTTTGACAAAGTTAACTGGAATACTCTTTCAAATTCTGAAGGTGACAGGGGTAAAATACAAGGAGCGAAAGGCTATTTACAATATATACAGAAACCAGATGGTTGGGAAATGAGTGAGACAGGGTTGTAGCCTCTCCCCGATGTTATTCAATCTGTATATTGAGCAAGCAGTAAAGGAAACAAAAGAAAAATTCGGAGTAGGTATTAAAATTCATGGAGAAGAAGTAAAAACTTTGAGGTTCGCCGATGACATTGTAATTCTGTCAGAGACAGCAGAGGACTTGGAAATGCAGTTGAACGGAATTGACAGTGTCTTGAAAGGAGGATATAAGATGAACATCAACAAAAGCAAAACGAGGATAATGGAATGTAGTCAAATTAAATCGGGTGAGGCTGAGGGAATTAGATTAGGAAATGAGACACTTAAAGTAGTAAACGAGTTTTGCTATTTAGGGAGTAAAATAACTGATGATGGTCGAAGTAGAGAGGATATAAAATGTAGACTGGCAATGGCAAGGAAATCGTTTCTGAAGAAGAGAAATTTGTTAACATCGTGTATAGATCTGTCAGGAAGTCGTTTCTGAAAGTATTTGTATGGAGTGTAGCCATGTATGGAAGTGAAACATGGACGATAACTATTTTGGACAAGAAGAGAATAGAAGCTTTCGAAATGTGGTGCTACAGAAGAATGCTGAAGAGAAGGTGGGTAGATCACATAACTAATGAGGAGGTATTGAATAGGATTGGGGAGAAGAGAAGTTTGTGGCACAACTAGAAGAAGGGATCGGTTGGTAGGACATGTTTTGAGGCATCAAGGGATCACAAATTTAGCATTGGAAGGCAGCGTGGAGGGTAAAAATCGTACAGGGAGACCAAGAGATGAATACACTAAGCAGATTCAGAAGGATGTAGGTTGCAGTAGGTACTGGGAGATGAAGAAGCTTGCACAGGATAGAGTAGCATGGAGAGCTGCATCAAACCAGTCTCAGGACTGAAGACCACAACAACAACAACCTTGTTTGGGGTGGAACCAAGATTGCTGCTGTGGTAAGGCTGTCGAGGATCTACCAACTCACCTCGGCTTTTGCCTCCTCATTACAGGTGCCCCCATTCACTTTAGTGTGGCATCTGACAGATACTGAGCCATTGATCCCTTGGATTGCAGTCCTGGTCCGCTCCTTTATATCCACTGGAGATCTCATGGCAACTTGTGTGGTAGTGACCACTTTCCACTCTTTCTGTCCCTACCCCAGCATCGCCTGGACACTTGCCCATATGGACTCTTACCAAGGCTGAATGGGATGCTTTCAAGGGCACTACAACTGTTGAATCTCCTTTGCATGGGACTACCATTACTACCATTGTTGCCCAAGCTGAATCTTGAATCCCTAGTTCCTCAGGTTGTCCCAGTGGTAGTCAGTGCCTTGGTGGTCACTCAAAATCGCTGTGGCCATTAGAGACTGTAGGTGGGCCCTTCAACATCATAAGCGCCATTCTAGAGCACCTCATTGCCCTCAAACTGCATTGTGTCCAGGTCTGTCGGCTCATTGAATGATGGGACTATTGGGAACGATACATCTCCACCACTGGCACAAAAACCTCTCCTTCCCAGGTCTGGACCAAGCTCAGATGCCTTTACGGATATGAGACTCCTTCAGGTATACATGGAATTTCGACAGATGGAGCTGTATATGCCGATCCACATGTAATTGCAGAATGTCTTGTGGATCATTATCTTCGCATCTCTGCATCTGACAATTAAATCGTGGTGAAACGACAATTCCTATCTCTCGCTCCACACCAATCCGAGACATATAGTGCTCCCTTCAGTGAGTGGGAATTGCTCAGGGCCCTTGCCGATTCTCCTGACTCAACCCCTTGGGGCAGACTATATCCATTCCTGAAAGCTTAAATGTCTGTGAGTGGATTATCAGCGCCACTTCCTTGCCATCATCAACTGAATCTTGAGCGATGGCGACTCCCCATCGCAGTGCCAGTTAAGTATGATCATCCCAGTGCTAAAGCCTGGTAAGAACCTGCTAGATTTGGACTGTTATCGTCCTATCAGCCTCACCAACGTTCTGTGCAAGCTGCTTGAATGTATGGTGAGCTGGCCGTTGTGTTGGCTCCTCAAGTCTCAGCGTCTTCTGGCTCCCTCCCAGGGCGGTTTTTGGCGAGTTCGCTCCACCACTGACAACTTACTCTACCCGGAGACTGCCATCTGAATGGCCTTCTCCTGGCGTCAGCACCTGATTTCCGCCTTTTTTGGTCTGACGAAAGCTTACAATATCACTTGGCGACACCACATCCTCTCTACTCTGCATGAGTGGTGTCTTTGGGGCCCGCTCCCGATTTTTATACGGAACTTTTTATCGCTACGCATTTCAGAGCTCGAGCTGGTGCCTCACACTGTTCGCCTCACATCCAAGAGAATGGGGTCCCAAATGGCTCTCTCCTGAGCGTTCCAATCTTTTTAATCATCGTTAATGGTCCTCAATATCTCCCCACCTATATGCTGATGATTTTTGTATTTCCCTTTGCTCCTCTTCTGTTGGTGGCTGAACGTCGACTGCTGGAAGTCATACAAAAGGTGTAGCAGTGGGTCCTCACTCACAGGTTTCAGTTTTCAGCTGCCAAGACTTGTGTCATGCCCTTCTGTTTTTGATGACAAACTACTTAATGTAGTGGAGACGTTCTGCTTTTTGGGACTGGTCTTTGATACTTTTTTAACTTGGCTTCCCCATCTTCGTCAGCTTAAGAAAATGTGGTGGCAGCATGTTAATGTTATTCAATGCCTGCACCACAACGAATTGGGTGCTGATCGCCCTACACTGCTGCAGCTGTGCAAAGCACTTTGCAGTCCCTTCTTTCCTATGGATGCCTGGTGTGTGGTTCTGCTTTGCCCTCAGCATTCCAACTGCTGGACTCTATACACCACTGTGCGACAGGAGCTTCCTAAACCAGCGTCCTAATAAAGGCTGGTGTTCCTCCATTGCGAATTAGGTGACAGCAGTTGCTTGCGAACTATACTGCCCATATTCGTTATTCGCCTTACCATTCAAATTATGATCTCCTTTCCCTAATATGGCTACCCATCCCTGACAACAGCAGCGCAGATTGGGGATGCCAGTTGCAGTTTGTGTTTGCTTCTTACTGATCTCGACACTTTCCTTCTATCACTTTTCTATGTGTTCACTTCGTGGTCCGTACTACAGCCACTGGTTCGTCTGGACCTATCGCAAAGCCCAAAAGGCTCAGTTCCACCTATGGCCTCCATGGCAGTTTTTCTCTATTCTTGGTGAGTTCCAGGAATCAGAAACAGTCTACACAGATGGCTCAATGGCTCTTGTTGGCTTCGTTTATGCTCACGTTGGACATGCTGAACAGAGCTCCTAGCTGGATTGCTTCAGTGTTTTCACTGCACAGTTGGTAGCTATCTCTTGCACTCTTCAGCATATCCATTCCTGCACAGGTGAGTCCTTCGTCATCTGTAGTGACTTTTTAAGTAGCATACAAGCTCTCAATCAGTGCTTCCCTCACCACCCTTTGCTGTTAACTATCCAGCAGTCTCTTTGTGCCCTCGGCGACAGCGGACGTTCAGTGACCTACATTAGGACCCCAGGACATGCTGGGATCCTGGGCAGTGAACTTGCTGTCAGGTTGACCAAACATGCTACCAGTAAACCAACTCTGGAGATCTTCCCACTGGAGACTGATCTCCAGTTGGTCTTATGCTGTTAAGTTTTCAGGATCTGGGATGCTGAATGACACACGGTCAGTACACCAAATAAACTATGTGTTGTCAAGGAGAATACGAATCTGTGATAATCATCCATGCAAGCTACTCGCAGGGAGTCTGTTGTCCTTTGCTAACCCCACATCGGCCGCACCTGGCTGACTCATAGACACCTCCTCCGTCGCTAGGACGTACCTCAGTGTTGCTGTAGGTCCCACTTGACTGTCGTCCTCACCTCACTGGACTGCCCTAGTTTAGTTGCTCTGCAGTGGACTTTTAACCTTCCCATCACACTGTTAACGGTGTTGGGAGACAATGTCTTAACGGTTGACATCGTTTTACGTTTTATTTGTGAGGGGAATTTTTATCACACAATCTACCTTTATTTTAACTCTTCCCCACTCTTTCTTTGCTGTTTTTTAGCCTTGGTGTTCGTATTTTCCCTGTCCAAGTTCGTCTAGCCTTGTCTTTAAGGCTGGAGGTTTTAGTGTGTTGCAGAGTGGCTCGCTCATCCTTTATTTCTGTCGTGATCACCCAGTCCTGGCCATCTGCTATGTTATTCTGATACCATCCACTGTTTTTTCTTTTAGTTTACGTTTTCCCCTTTTGTTAGCCTTTTTTGTTTTCTTCTTCAGTGTAGTTTCGAGTCAGTCTTTCTCCTTTTACTTTCCCGAAATCGTTTTGGTAATGTTTTTAACCCGAGAGCTGTTTGAATGTTGGGAAAGGGACAGATGACAGCGTAGTTTGACCCCTTTACTCCCCACACCAACCAACCAACTAAAACTGCTTCTCATAAAGAATCGAGCTCAATGCAGTTTTCGTAGTACTATAGCTAGGAACATGTCAGATCTATTGCCAGAATGTACATATATATTTTATATCAGACCTCAGCTTGTAAATCACATCCAGCGAAAATGATAGTTGGGTTTGACAATGCATATGACTGAGTGAAAAACAATTTTTAATATGACTGTGGGCAAAATGCGATTTAACAGATGAGTGAGTAACATGATATACAGTGTTATAATTAACGAGGCATCCACAGTCATCGTTAGTCAGCATCTTGTGACACCACTATACCCAGATTAGTATGGGATGTCTGCTGCCAGCAACATCACATGCTACTGATTTTAAATCACATCTCGTAATATGACAAGGACTTCAGGTTTCCAAGATGAAGAAGATATGTAAGGAAAATGCTCATAAATCAGTTTGCAGTTCAACAGGAACTAAAATTTGCAGAAAACTGCACACGTTGAACAGCAAGACCAGTAACTGACTACGAAACAGTTCCAGCTCATAAAACTAGCCAAAATATCATCTTCATAAATGTAACAGACGAGAGGATGCTTGCGGATCTTATGTATTTTCCCACAATTTACAATATGCTTTGAGTTAGTTAGGAACATAACCGTATGTCAGTGCTTGAAAGGGTAGACGTCTGTGACACAAAAATTACTTATAAGATATAAGTGGTAACTTTCATGAAGACTTATACCATTGGTAAAAGTATTTAGCAGTAGTATTTCTACTGTCCACAATATTTCCAAACAGAACAAAGGCAGTGGTGTATCCTTTCATGTGTAATGACAGCACCTTCAAGACCATCTTTAGTGTCACAATGCTACAGGACATGCAAATGTTGGATTTCAAGCCATGGAACTGAACGTCACGAAAGACAAGAAATTATTGCTATGTCCAAATGCATTCTCATTCCATATGAAGCATCTAGCAGATACACTTCGATCAATGTAGACCTAATAAATCACAAGCTAGATTCTGTTTCTGAGTATTAGTTGGACACAGGTTTTTTTTTTTTTTTTTTTTTTTTTTTTTTTTAAGGGAATAATCTAAATTATCCCTTGCTGACCACAAAACTCAGAGCCAGCAGGTAGGAGGTAATTTGTGATAATGTTCCCGTCACAGATAAATTATACAGTTTCCTATCCCTCCAAGTTTACTTTGCCTGCAATTCTGAATAGTAGACAAACGATGAATGGAGCTGCATGGTGGAAAAAACATGTTCACCAACAGAGCAACTTACAAACACACGGAATTCAAGTGCATTCCTAAACCGAAATATACTGATCACTAATGCACTAAATCACTGTTTTAAAGAAAAGAAATCCTATTAACTGTCTCTCAAAGTGAAAGATTAAAAAATCTGTTAAAGTGTCTGTTCATGCTAAGCAGGAAATCTAACTTAAGGTCGTGATGTGAAACAAAATTTAAACTGTCACTAATGTTCATTACATTACTTTGCAAGTTCAACTTTTCTGAGTGGTTTTCCAGGATATCATTTCACTTCAGTGCATGTTCATTGTTTTCAGTGTGATTGGCTTCTTCTTTCTTAGTGCATTAGATTAATTTCACTTCAATTATTGCTTATGGCACATACTGTCTCTCAAATGGTTCAAGTGGCTTGGAGCACTATGGGACTTAACTTCTAAGGTCATCAGTCCCCTATAACTTAGAACTACTTAAACCAATCTAACCTAAGGACATCACACATATCCATGCCCATGGCAGGATTCGAACCTGCGACAGTAGCGGTCGCGCGGTTCCAGACTGTAGCGCCTAGAACCGCTCGGCCGCCCCAGCCAGGTGCCTCTCAAAACTACTTACTATAACTGAATTATACTTTTATAGTAGGTTTGTGTTCCTGCTACTTTCATGAGGCGAAACATTATTTTTCATCACTAGAGAGGAAAAACTGTGTGCCAAAATTATAAATGAAAAACACTGTTTTGAGAATCATTCAGCTAAAAGTCCGTTAAGTATAACAAATTTTTTATAAAGTCATTCATACATTTCAGAGTGGATCATAAGTTAACCCATTTCCTGTTAGTATTCTATGTACAGTAATCCGTATGCAGAGAGCAAACTTTTAATTTATGGGAGCACAGTCAGTCCCATGGTTTGAGATCCTACATCTGCATGTACTGTAGCATTGTGACACTAAAGGCAGTCTTGAAGATGCTGTCATTACATAGAAAGTGACACACCACTGGCTGTGTTCTGTTAGGAAATTTTTTGGGCAGTGGAAGGACCGCTGCTAAATACTGAAAGAATTGGGAGTGACTCATTATTACTAACAAAGTTTATATGTATGTAATATTTGTCAAAAATGTGAGAGAAAATGCTAGGAAAGCTTATGACGTGTAGTTGTCATTTTCATGCATGCAATTTTGGGCATGGTTGGCAGGTCTCCACCATATCCATTGTACATCAGTGCTAGAAACACCACTCAACAAATTGCCTGCTACACCACACCCCATCAGAGATCACTCGAGTATAGGTGGCTATCATCGGTTCATAGCTGAGGCACGCCCATGCTGCGTGGTACCACTACCAGCCCCAATAACCACACATATGAAAGGCAAAGACAAGACTGATCTAACAGAATATAGAATTGCAGCATCTTGTCCACCCAGAAAATCTGTTGGATTGGAGGAGAGGGGATCATGCACTGGGTGTACTCATGAGGCAACGAGCTGTAATTAAAGTGGGGGTTCCATAAAATGTTCTGTAGTAATGAGAAACCGTAGTAGATTAAGTGTCTTAAATCGTCACTGATTCTAGTCAGGTTATAAATGATTACCATTAAAGTACCAGTAATGATAGATTAACGCCTGTTTGTGAAGCAGCTTCCACAGCTCCGTATTAAATTGCCCAAACAGCTCAGAGTCTGGCTCTCATCTGTAGGAGTTTTTTGAATCTGGAGATGTGACTTTGACGTCTGTCAGTGATCTGTGCATTTAAAAACAAAGTAGCACTACTTCAAACATTCAGTGTCACACCGTGGGTACACCTTCACCAGACTACACACACACATACACACACACACACACACACACACACACACACACACACACTCAAACATGTGTGCGAGGCAAACATAAATACACTGCCTTCACCAGGACCACACCAAGTTAAGCACTGTGGGAGTCAAAAGG
The DNA here is from genome assembly GCF_023898315.1 of Schistocerca nitens. Taxonomy (NCBI): domain Eukaryota; kingdom Metazoa; phylum Arthropoda; class Insecta; order Orthoptera; family Acrididae; genus Schistocerca; species Schistocerca nitens. The sequence continues at coordinate 141,279,423 of NC_064624.1, read as the reverse complement.
GCTTCAGAGCTGTTCGTTCCTGTACAGTCATTCAGGATTCACGTCTGTTTCTCTCTATATAGAAAACATCCATTATTATCTGATGCAGTTATCAGAACTATAAAATGAGTTTTGAGTATGTCAACTGTATGATTTTCAATAGAATCAGCAACATTTGCAAATCTGTCTGCCCAAAATATTTCTAGAAAAAGGAATTATGTATTTTATCGATCAGCGGATATTGGATTCATTATTTTAATACATCATTTACCAGAATAATGGAAATAATTACTTCTTAATTGACTTTAGTTTCAAAAAATGTTACTAAATTCTTCCCCTGAGCACATGCCGCACAGTGCGTAGTATCAGCATGTAGGTATTTTCGTTTAGACCCGTCCTAGCGAGATTGTCGCATGTAAATTACATACTTCAGCACTTTCCAGGAAACAAGGTTTACTTTCCAACGGTTGTCATATCGAGACAAGTTCATTAAACTTTAATTTACTCTCATGATCTCGCTGTCGCCTTAAGGCGCATCACAGCCAGAGGAATATAAGACGAAAGTTTCTCTCTCTCTCTCTCTCTTTGTCTCTCTCTCTCTTTCTCTCTCTATGTGTATGTTTCTGTGTGTGTGTGTGTGTGTGTGTGTGTGTTTGTTTGTTTCTGTTAGTTCCTGTGTGTATTTGCATCTGTCAATGAGTGTGATTGTGTGTAGTGGTAGAGGAGTCCAGTTTGGTATTATTGCTGTATCCGAAACCTAACTACTAAATGGTTTCCTGGTTAACAGTAGCTTTCTCTGTTTGACGAGTTTGTGTCAAGAAACTTGTTGATAATTGGGTTTACTTTTGTTCCTGTAATAACAGAAACTTCTCTTTAAATAGCAGGAGACGTCATTAGCATTATTTGTCACATTTGCAAGTGTCAGAGAGGACTGCTGCACACAGAGACGTAGTAATGGCTGAACGAAGTGGAAGGCAACAACTTCTATAACGACTGAATTCTAAGGTCAAAAAACTAACGATCACGAATTAAAGTGACAAAATGTGATAACTTTGTATCTTGAGAGTTGGAGTGTAGGAATTTTTTGTGGAGAGTGCATGAAGAATTTGAGAGGATGACGTAACTGTGCATCTGTATGTTAATATAAAACAACTTTCTCAGTGTTCTGTATCACAGAAGGGAGATTTATCAGTTGTCAGAGGGTTGAGTTACAGAATTGGTTACAGTTGTACCACTCTGATACGTTTCTTCATCAGAAGTGTGTGTTTGAACAAAAGTACGAGAATTTCTGTGTTTTGTGTAGGACCCTCTCGGCAGCGGAGAAAGGAAGGAGGCTGATGAAGGCAGCTAGCGATGGGGCAGTGCAAGAGCTGCAGATGCTGCTGGCAGCTGGGGCTGATGTGGGCGCGACGGATGGGAACAAGAATACTGCGCTGCACTGGGCAGCCTGGCAGGGTCACGTGGAAGCGGCGAGCTGTCTGGTGGGGGCTGGCGCGGAGGTGGACGCCGGGAACTGGGTCCAGAACACGCCGCTGCACTGGGCTGCATGGGGCGGCCGGCCGGCCGTGGTGCGGCTGCTGGAGGAGGCCTCTGCAGACCCCAATGCCAGGAATGTGGACGGGGACACGCCGCTGCACTTCGCGGCAGAGCATGGCCGCACAGAGGAGGCGATTGCACTACTCGATGCAGGGGCTGACAGCGGGGCCAGGAATCACAAGGGGAAAACCCCAGTGGACCGCGCCAGGCAGTTCAACCACCAACACTGGATAGACAGGATAAGACGAGGCTAGCAGTACAATACACACCTCTGAAGTAAAAACAACGCTAGTCTACCAAAATCACAACAGTAGCGACAATGTGACATTCATATAAACTAATGTGTGTAGCAAGAAGCGAGTTTCCTTCCATGAAAACTCAACAATAATCGAAACGTATATCATTAATAATAAACATGTTTTTAACTAAATTCATTATTGTAAAGTAATTGGTAAGAATATGCTATTACAAATAACACCACCTCCAGTGTGGCAGTAAGGCGCTGTACTGTTGCGGTAAGTTGTTGGACCACAGTAACAATAAATCTTTAATTTAATCAAGAACAATTCATTTATTGAGCCAACTGTGCAGTTTGTAAACACTGCCAGTGCAGGTCGGCCAAGTATGACTTTAAGTAAACAGTTATGATGAAAGTCCAAAGACAGTCGTCTGAACAGAAAAAGAGCATGTTGTATTGAGCAGGAACATCAGTCATCCCCAAGGAAACCCCAGAGGCTTAGTTTGTGCCTCAGAATACTGTAATACAGTATCACAGTTGCTGTGGAAAAAATAACAATGATTACTCAAAACAAACCATTGCTCTTACAATACCATAAAGATATTACAGCACTTCTTAAAAACATCAAGAATTTTCTTATTTGCCAAGACAAGCATTTACAAGAGAAAAACACACTCACTAATTATATCCATGTCTTGTGGAGATGAAAATGTGTTCACAATGCAACAATTTCCAAAATTCATGATAAGGCATACACCCACAGAAATTTTCATTGAAGGAGTCCACATCATGAAAATAAATCATCTTTGGTAAAACAATTACTGATTGGTTCTTCCATGTAGTATGCTGCACAAAGTGCAAACCGTAAGAAATAAAAGGTAAAATATTATTAATCTGACCTTAAGAGACAATGTAACAATATATCAAACAATGCTCAGAGCTGTATCCCATCTAGAGTAATTTAAGATTATGTTTACATGTTATTCTAAGCCAATTACATACATGAAAAACAGTTTTGCATCACCCCAGTTTCCAGAACTCGTGAAGATAGATGTTAATTTCGGCTACTGTATCACAGACACAGTCTATTTTACTGTTCAGAGTTGTCTATACCCGCCCAAAGATGTAAACAACCATGTATGAGCAGCGCCTATTAGACGGACGGAGTCCGACAGCTGATCAGTTCCAGTCATTCCACCAAGAAGGAGGTACATGGCTAGTGTTGTCTGTAGTTCAACCCTGCCTAGACGGTCAGTACTGCGGTCTGATTGCGTTCGCATTTTTTCTTTGTGTCACGAATGGCTCTCAAGAAGGGAAGTGTCCATGCGTCTCAGAGTGAATGAAAGTGATGTTGTTCAGACATGGAGGATATAAAGAGAGAGAGGAACTGTCGATGACATCCCTCGCTCAGGCTGCCCAAGGGCTAGTATTGCAGTGGATGATCGCTTCCCACGGATTATGGCTCGGAGTAACCCTGACAGCAACGCCACCATGTTGCATAATGCTTTTCGTGCAGCCACAGGACGTCGTGTTACAACTCAAACTGTGTGGAATAGGCTGCATGATGCACAACTCCACTCCAGATGTCGATGGTGAGGTCCATCTTTGCAACCACGACACCATGCAGTGCGGTACAGTTTGGCCCAACAATATGTGAATGCATCCCTCAGGACTGGCATCACGTTCTCTTCACTGATAACAGTCGTATATGCCTTCAGTCAGACAACTGTCAGAGATGTGTTTGGAGGTGACCCAGTCAGGATGAATGCATTAGATACACTGCCCAGCGAGAGCAGCAAGATGGAAGTTCCCTCCTCTTTTGGGGTGGCATTACGTGGGGCCGACGTACGCCACTGGTGGTCTTGGAAGGGGCCATAATGGCTGCACGATACGTGAATTCCATCCTCCAATCGATAGTGCAACTATATTGGCAGCATATTAGCGAGGCATTCGTCTTCATGGACCATAATTTGCGCTCCCATCGTGCACCTCTTGTAACGATTTCCTTCAGCATAACGACATCGCTTGACTAGAGTGGCCAGCATGTTCTCCAGACATGAACCCAATCGCTCATGCCTGGGATAGGTAGTGCGGTTTATGGACGACGTGACCCTTCAACCACTCTGAGGCATCTACGCCGAATCGCCATTGAGGAGTGGGACAATCTGGAGCAACAGTGCCTTGATGAACTTGTGGGTAGTGTGCCACGACGAATACAGGCACGCATCAATGCAAGAGGACGTGCTACTGGGGGTGAGAGGTACCGGTGTGTACAGCAATCTGGATCACCATCTCTGAACGTTTCGCTCTATGGTGGTTCAACATGCAGTGTGTGGTTTTTATGGGCAATAAAAAGGGAGGAAATGATGTTTATGTTGAGCTCTATTCCACATTCTGTACATATTCCGAAACTCTCCGAAACCGAGTTGATGCAAAGCTTTTCTTGATGTGTGCGTTTTAGCTGGTCAAGAGGCATCAGATAAGGCGCTCTTGCTTAACTTCTCTCTGTAAATAAATGAATGTATGAAAAGGAACTTCATATATGTCGGTCAAATGTGACCATACATATAATTTGACATAAACTTCTACCTATTGTGTGAAACTAGTATATAAAAAGAAGACGAGAATAAACTTAAGTAACCAATTGCTCTAACTGGAACGACTTAGCAGAAGTCTTGTTGGGCAGAGTAGTGCCCAACAGCCAACAGCGTTCCACAGGTTACAAACAGAGTAAAGTTAACACTACGCTGGATACCTGTAGGAGGCTGACGAGGAAGAGTAAATAAGCTCACTATGCAATTAATACACACTGGCCTACGGTTACTATTAAAGGAAACGTAACATATCCAAATACCTCAATTACGATACCAACAAAGAATGAGTGACGGTGGATAAACAGTGTTACGTGGATTAGTACAATTCTGAAGTTAGCCAGACTCCTCTTTAAGACAAGTAATAACCTTGGTCATAAAACCTGGCTTAGGCCTGTACTATTCGTATTTTTATTTAATAATGGACATTTATACTAGATCTTAAGTCACTGGCAAGAATAGTAGGAATTAGTACACAACAACAAAAATAAATAACAAGCAGCCAAATCAGTAGTTTTCTCAGAACAGTCCATCAGTTGGCTCACTCTAAAACATATTGTAAACCAGAGCATAGGTCTGTAAGAGAAGCGCGGAATACTAACACAAATCAATCACAACTAACGAAATCTGCAGTTAACACCGAAGATCAGTTACTCTCACAGCCCATGAATTGACCACACAGAAATGTATCTGAAGTTCCACCACTGCATGCAATATATAACTGCTAAACTTTGTACAAATTGACCAGGTAAAGGCGCCAGCAAAATCATAGAGGAGAACATTAACTGAACAAAGATAGAGGTGGAACCAGAATGCGATGGATTACTGCGATGTGAAACCAGTACTTGGTGAGACATATCAAGTGTCACAGTTAATTAGAAGAATCGCAGTATCGGGCAGTCCAAACCATTTTCATTCCGCCTAAGGCCTGATGTATTAATCACACAGCTCCATTGGTCATCTACAATCCAAGACTCTGCAAAGTCCAACAACAGCAAATACAGCAATAATAGGTCCCCCTCAGTGTCCATGACTCTGACCACGAAATTCTCCGTCGGTCATGTAAAATTGTCCTTCATGTGCCCAAAATACCCTGTGCTCGGGCACCTACAGCTGACCAGCGGAGCTAGGAACTCTTAGCTTCGCTGGAACCAAAGAGTGCGCGTGAGCTACTGATACACACTGGTACCAAGAAAACAGAACACGTGTGTGGCACATCCATATTACTGGCATATGCACTCTATGGTTAGAATGCATTTTCACTTCAAATCTAAGACTGCTTCTGTGTGTGCAGACGATGCATTAATTGGTGACCTCTGTTATAATATGACATTAATAGCAATATTCACACCACTTAGTTCTGATCCCAGACTAAATTTACTCATGTGTCAGCAGTAGAGATGGTTTGAAAGCTAGTGTGTTCATAGCATGGCGTTAGTACCAATATTTGCACCATATCGTTTGCGCATGATATGAAACAATATAATAGGTTTACGTTTATTTACAACGAATTGTAGAAAACCGTTAGTAACACGTGTCCCAACAGAGCTGTAAAACTGTAGTTCCACAACACATTACGATGTGTGGGGTAAAATAGACCTTCACGGTGACATTGCAGGGTGCTGCAGCATATTTTCCCTTTTTCAATTTTTGCCTTCCATCCGTCGTCTGTGCATCTCCCTGCACCAGGCGTCACATCGGCAGAGCGCCTGCAGGTGCCGCAACTCTGGCAGGGCGGGTGCAGCTGCCCTAGTCAGCAGTGTGATGAACTGCAGAAAATGTACCGCTTGTTCAATATGCAGATTGAATAACATTTGGGATAGGCTACAACCCTGTCTCACTCCCTTCTCAACCACTGCGAGGGCTTTGTGTATATCTTGGCTACAATAATGAATTCAATATGCTTTTCGTAGTTGCTTACCCGCACTCCTATTTTTTAAATCATCATTAATCCTACTCCTGCATTACCTCTATAACCCTGTATTCACCTTACCAGAAGTTTTGCTTCTCCTGCCAAAGAACGTCGCTAATTCCCACTACATCAGGCCATAATTATGTCCTCCTAAGTAGTTCCTACCTAGAGATCCGAACTGAGGACTTTTTTACCTACAGAATATTTTACCCAAGAGGGCGCCATAATCATTTAACCATACAGTAAAGCGGTGCCCTCGGAAAAATTACGGCTGTAGTTTCCCCTTGCTTCCAGCTGTTCGTAGTGCCAGAGCAACAAGGCCGTTGTGGTTAATGTTAAAAGGCCAGGTCAGTCAATCATCCAGACTGCTGCCCGTGCAACTACTGAAAAAGCTGCTGCCCGTCTTCAGGAACCACACGTTTGTCTGGCCTCTCAACAGATACCCCTCCATCGTGGTGGCAACTACGGTACAGCTATCTGTATCGCTGAGGCAAGCAAACCTCCGCGCCAACGGCAAGGTCTATGGTCCGTGGATGGGAAATGGAATATATTACACATCAAAAATGAAACTGATACCATCTTCATTTCATCATGCACACATTTCATCATCCAAATAAAGTTGTCTAAACGGTAGAAGTTCCCATTCAGGCAAAAGTGAAACTGTGACCTATGAACACAAGACAGTCAAACAAATTTCACAAAGATAGACATGAAATTGAACCACCCTAGGCAGAATGGTGCAACTGAGGCGGTAATAACAGAAGTACAGGGAATAATTTGATACTTTTTCCATAATTCAAGTAAATAATTGTGATTAAGTTAGTGATCCGTCAGCTGAGTTGCTGATATCCATATTGATGGAAATTAAACAGCTTCTTTGAATCTCAGTGAATGATAAAGCGTAATATGTCTATCAAACGTTTGTAAAAGTTAAGCTATCAATACCTATAGATAATGAGGAATTCATACTTCAGCTGCACAGCTATTGACCTTCACTTGGGGAGTATCAACAACATATACATCTACACGGATTCTCTGCAAATCACATTTAAGTGCCTGGCAGAGGGTTCATCGAGCCACCTTCACAATTCTCTATTATTCCAACCTCGTATAACGTGCAACGAACAAGCGCCTGTATCTCTCTGTACGAGCTCTCCGTTCCCTTATTTTGTCGAGATCATCGTTTCTCCCTATGCAGGTCTGTCTCAACAAAATATTTTCGCATTCGGAGGAAAAGTTGGTGACTGAAATTTTGTTAGAATATTCCGTCGCATAGAAAAACGCCCTTGTTTCAATGATGTCCAGCCCAAATCCTGTATCATTTCAGTGACACTCTCTCCCATATCTCGAGATAATATAATACGTGCTGTCCTTCTTTCAATTGTTTCGATGTACTCCGTCAATCCTATCTGGTAAGGATCCAACACCGTGCAGCAGTGTTCTAAAAGGGGACGGACAAGTGTAGTGTAGACCGTCTCCTTAGTAGATCTGTTACATTTTCTAAGTGTCCTGCCAATAAAACGCAGTCTTCGGTTAGCCTTCCCCACAATAATTTCTGTGTGTTCCTTCCAATTTAAGTTTTTCGTAATTGTAATTCCTAGATATTTAGCTGAATTTACGGCCTTTAGATTTCACTGATTTATCGTGTAACCTAAGTTTATCGGATTTCTTCTAGCACTCATGTGGATAACTTCCCACTTTTCGTTATTTAGGGTCAACTGCCAATTTTCGAAGCATTCAGATATTTCTTCTAAACCGCTTTGCGATTTGTGTTTATCTTCGGATGACTTTATTAGTCGATAAACGACAGCGTCATCTGCAAACAACCTAAGATGCCTGCTCTGATTATCTCCCAAATTGTCTATATAGATAAGGAACAGCGAAGGGTCTATAACACTACCTTGGGGAACGCCAGAAATAGCATCTATTTTCCTCGATGACTTTTCATCAAATTACTGCGAACTGTGACCTCTATGACAGGAAATCACAAATACAGTCACATTACTGAGACGATATTCCATAAGCACGCAATTTCACTACGAGCCGCTTGCGTGGTACATTGTCAAAATCCTTCCGGAAATCCAGAAATAGGGAATCAATCTCAAATCCCTTGTGAATAGCACTCAACTCTTCATGCCTATAAAGGGCTAGTTGTGTTTCACAAGAACGATGTTTTGTAAATCATTGTTGACTGTGTGTCAATAGACTCTTTGCTTCGAGGTAATTCATAATGCTCGAATACAATACATGTTCCAAAATCCTGCTGCATATTCAATCCTCAGTGCGTTTTCATTTAAAACATATATATATATATATATGTATATATATATATATATATATATATATATATATATATATATATATATATATATATATATTCAGAAGACCGGATGGAACCCTAGAAACCAATGCCAAAAACAATTGTGACATTCTGGCAAAGTACTTTGAAAAACTGCTCAACACGGACCCCCCCATGAAAGAAATGATGACAGAAACGAGCACATACAATCCAGATAGTGAACCTCCAACTCTAGAAGAAGTTAAAGAAATAATAAAGTCACTCAAGAATCGTAGAGCACCAGGAGAAGATGGCATCATCGCGGAAATCTGGAAGTTACAAGACCCAGAACTCACCAAAGACATCCACAGGATCTTGGAAGACATCTGGAAGACCATCAAAATTCCTGACGACTGGAAAACTGCCCTGATACACCCACTACACAAAAAAGGTGACAAGACTAACCCGAACAACTACAGAGGAATATCCTTACTACCGGTCACATACAAGATCCTCTCTAAAGCTTTACTGAACAGACTAGAATGCCAAACCGACCACTTGATTGGGGAATACCAAGCAGGCTTCCGTAAAGGGCGGTCTTGTGCGGAACAAATTTGGAACCTGAAAATGATTTTACAACACAAACAGAACCTGATCATTACCTTTGTTGACTTCAAGAAGGCGTACGACTCTATCGACCGGAAAACTCTCTACAAAATTCTAGCAGAATACAAAGTAGACAACAAAACACGGGCTATCATAGAGCAAACTTTAACCAACACGACCTCCAAAGTAAAGTTCTGTGGGGAACTATCAGAGTCCTTTGAAATTCGCACAGGTGTCCGACAAGGCGATGGCCTCTCACCTCTCCTTTTCAATCTGGTGTTAGATAAGGTCATAAAAGAATGGGAAACATCACAACAGGGGATAACCTTAGGAAACCTACAGATTAAATGCCTGGCTTTTGCAGACGATTTGGCGATTGTCACGAAAGGTATAAAGGAAACAAAAGACGCTATTGAAAAACTGCACGAAATCGCTGCCAAAACTGGACTACAGATCTCTTACGAAAAGACACAGTTTATGAGCACAAAGAAACTCTCATCTCTGAACACAAAGTATGGCACGATTTACAAAACAGCAAACTTCAAATACCTCGGTGAAACACTACAAATGAGTGGACATAACAGAGACTCAAACGAAGAAAGAAAGACTAAACTGGACAAGGCATACAAAGTAGTGTGGAATCATTACAACAAGAAGTCTATCTCACAAAAAGCCAAATTACGCCATTACGACACGGTGGTGCTCCCCGAGGCACTATATGCAGCAGAGACCACACTAATCCTAGGGCATACACGTATCAGACAATTAGAAAAAGTAGAACGGAAAATACTTAGGAAAATATTTGGCGCAACTAACAACAATGGAATATGGATCAAGAAACCTACAGAGGAACTGTACAAACATACGGAGTCAATCACAGAAAAGATTAGAAAACGCAGACTACAATTCTATGGACACCTATACAGAATGCCATCACACAGGCTGACCAAACAGATCTTTGACTGGGTAACCACTAGAAACAACAAATGGGTGGCAGAGGTAGAAAAAGACCTGAACCAGCTCAACATAACAGCAGACACAATAAATGACAGAATAAAGTTCAGAAACATCATTAAGAAAAGTAAACTACATGAGATACAATGCGACAAACGAACAGGCATAAAATGGACCGAAGAACGCAAGCAAGATCACAGCCAGAAGATGAAAGAAATATGGGCAACCAAAAAGGCAATCAAGATGAAGCCGAAGACACAAAGCCGACGAGAAGCATGGACATAGGACCGGAAACAGAAACACAGCGAGCGAATGAGGGAAGTTTGGGCAGTAAGGAAGGCAGCAAAAGGAACTGGCCATGTAGTTTAGTCCAAATGCGCTCTTTAAGGGCAAAACACCAATAATAATAATAATATATATATGAGTTACTATTTTCTTGCTGCCAGCATAGCCGAATGGTTATCGTCATTGCCTTCAGTGCAGAGGGAAGAGAGTTCGAATCCTGGAACCACCTCAGTGTTTCTGTGAGGCCAGGAAGTCTGGAAAAGGGTCCACCCAGTCCTTGAGGCCAGTGGAGTAGCTCCTCGAATAAAGAACTGGTGATACCATCAGGATTCATCTGTGGCAGTAGCAGATGGAGTTATTGGCTGTATGCCGATCACAAGGGCCACGGTCATAGACAGCTCATCAGTCTGATATGTAGGCATAAGTTGCCCGGACTGAACAGACCTAAGGCTTAACCTCTTAATGGCTTACGTTCTACATCCCATATTTTGTATGTACAGTGTACAGGTGATATGTCACTAGGACAGAACGTACACTTTTTCACCATTTAACACAATGAGGTGACAAAAGTCTTGAGATACCTCCTAATACCGTGTGAGACCACCATTTGCTCGCCGGCGCGTAGCAACTCGACGTCGCATTGACTCAACAAGTCGCTGGAAGGCCCCTGCCGAAATACTGAACCATGCTCCCTCTACAGCCGCCACTGACTTGTAAAGAGTGTGTCAGAACTCTCCACTACATGAAACAATATATCCAACTCAACGCTATTCTTTCCATTGTGTAAGCACTCAGATATCGGTAGTAACAACATGAGGGCGAATAATGGGAGCGCATTGTTGTGAGACGCGGTGTGTCTGCGTGAGTGGAAGCAGTGATGTCGATCGAGAGCTCTGAGACAGAAGACGTGTCGCGCTGCCCTCACGGCTGTGGCGGCAGATCTCACCACACTCGAGGCCTGATGTCATTTATACAGCCAGGAGAGATTTAGATGGCTTAACTACGCTTGGAGATGGAATTCCAGGTAAAATTCGCAAGCATAGCGCAAAAGCAATTGCAAGGTTAGACTCGTGATTGGTAGTCCGAGTTTGCAATAATCCCATGTTTCGCTTGTCAGTGAGAGAAGGCTCCTTATCTTCCAAATAATAATAAATATTCTCCACATCTAAATAGTATGATGTGGTTACTAAATGTTAACGCAATTCTGAAACTGAAATAATTTGTTAATCTGGCACTCAGCCATTATTGACACATACGTCATTTGTCATTGTCATTATTAATACTTGTTCATGATGATTCTGAAGTTTACAATAGACTTAATTGATAAAATCCGTTCTCACAAGTTATTTAGTAGTTAACAGGGCCCGAGCAAACTACTTCTTATTAAATTTACTCTTAGCCACAATAAGCTTTAGCCGCTGCTGCTCCATACTGCTGCGAATTGCTGTAAACTACATGGAAAAAGGCAGTCATCTAAAGAGTCTAAAGAGGTGAGTGCCGAACTTAGGGCCAAAACAGAGACACTGACTCACCACAACATGTCATGTACTCTAATCCAGTGAGTTCCGTTGCACAAGTCAGACTCTGTATCACCTGTAAATTCTGGTTCAAAAACGCAATCAGATAATTTGGGTACTGTTTCAGATTCATTTGTTTCTGTAGTTTTTCATATTAAAATACGCATACAGATAGCTTATCCAAATGTTAGTTTTAAGGTTTTCATGTAACGATCTGCTGAGGGCTGAAATGACAGTGAATATGACACTCATACAACACGCACACAGCGTAATGAAGGTTAGATTCCGCTTACTGACAGCTCACGTTGCTTACCAAGTCCAGTTTCACAGACGAGATAGGCAATTTTGGCTGTAGCTACGTTACATATATTTGTTGAATATACGTTACAAACAGCGGAAATGTTGCCATTGGAAGGTTTTATGACAAAGTGACGTCTCGATTATGTCCCATATTTTTCCATTCATGTCGGCCGATTTGGGAGGGCAGTTATTCGCGCGAACTGTGCAGAAAATTCTTAAAACCAGTCGTGAACTTTTGTGCCCCGGTGACATGGTACACCGTCATCCATAAAAATTCCGTTGTTGTTTGGCAACATGAAGTTCGTGAATGGCTGTAAATGGTCTCCAAACAGCACAACATAGCAGTTTCCAGGCAACGATCGGCTCAGTTGGACGAGAGCAGCCAATACGCTCTATGCAAACACAACCCACAACATTGTGGAGCCGTCCCTAACAGATACGTTCATCGTACGTCTCACAATGATTTCTGCAGTCGTTTAACGCAGGTTAGCTTGTCTGATAATACTGACAACTCTACGCAAACGCTGTTGTTCTTGGTTGTTAAGTGAAGGCCGCGACCACTGCGTTGTCCGTGGTGAGAGATGATGCCTAAAATTTGGTGTTCTCGGCCCAGTCTTGACGATTTGGATTTCGCCATATTGAATCCCCTAACGATTTCCGAAATATAATGTGCCACGACTCTAGCTGCAACTACTATTCCGCATTCAAAGTCTGTTAATTAACGCCGTGGGGCCAATCGCGACAATAACCTTTTCACATGAATCACCTGAGTATAAAAGACAGCTCTGACAATGCGCTGTCCTGTCATACACTGTGTGATCATATGTGTCCGGACACCCCCAAAACCAATCGTTTTTCATATTAGGTGCATTGTGCTGCCACCTGCTGCCAGGTATTCCATATCAGCGACCTCAATAGTCAATAGATATCGTGAGAGAGCAGAATGGGGCGCTCCGCGAAACTCACAGACTTCGAACTTGGCCAGGTGATTGGCTGTCACTTGTGTCATACGTCTGTAAGCTGGATTTTCACATTCCCAATTATCCCTAGGTCCACTTTTTCCGATGTGATAGTGACGTGGAAACGTGGAGGGACACATGCAGCACAAAAGCGTACAGGCCGACCAAGCTCTTGACTGACAGAGACTGCCAACAGTTGAAGAGGGTCGTAATGTGTAAAAGGCAGACATCGGTCCAGACCATCACACAGGAATTCCAAACTGTATCAGGATCCACTGCAAGTACTATGACAGTTAGGGGGGAGGTGAGAAAACTTGGATTTCATGGTCGAGCGGCTACTCATAAGCCATACATCACGCCAGTATATAAAAAACGACGCCTCGCTTGGTGCAAGGAGCCAAAACATTGGATGATTGAACAGTGGAAAAACATTGTGTGCAGTGACGAATCATGTTACACAATGTCGCGGTCCGATGGCAAGGTGTGGGTATGGCGGATGCCCCGGTAAACATCTGCATCATCTGTAGTGCCAACAGTAAAATTTGTAGGTGGTGCTGATATAGTGTGGTCGTGTATTTCATGGATGGCGTTTGCACACCTTCTTATTTTGCGTGGCACTACCATAGCACTTTTCCACATTGGTGTTTTAAGTACCTTCTTGCTTCCCACTGTTAAAGAGAAATTCGGGGATGGTGACTGCAGCTTTCAACACGATCGAGCACCTGTTCATAACGCACGGCCTGTGTCGGAGTGATTACACCACGAAACATCCCTGTAATTGAGTGGCCTGCACAGAGTCCTGACCTGAACCCTATAGAACACCATTGGGATGGTTTGGAAAGCCGACTTCGTGCCAGCCCTCACCCACCGACCTCTGCTCAGTGCAGCACTCCATGAAGAATAGGCTACCATTCCCGAAGTAACCTTCGAGTACCTGATTGAACGTATGCCTGCGACAGTGGAAGGTGTCATCAAGGCTAAGGTTGGGGTAATACAATATTGAATTCCAGCATTACCGATGGAGGGATCCACGAACTTTTAAGTCATTTGCAGCTAGGTGTCCGGATACTTTTGATCACATAGTGTACTTTGTGTACGCGATACTACCGCCACCTGTATATGTGCATATCGCTATCCCATGACACTTGTCGCCTCAGTGTATTCTCATTGAATGATTATCAACGAATTAAGACCTCATACATGGCAACCAGAACGGATTTCCATCACGCATTTCTCCCAGAATACCCCGACAGCAATGGATTAACGGCCGCACAACGTCGTACAATGGGAAGCATATACTGCCATGTGGTTCAACACTTTTTAGAGTGCGGATATTGCTGGAGAAATGTTGATAAGCCCAAATGCACAATGTATAGTAAAACACCGAGTATACTCCATACAAGTACTGATTCAATTTATAGTCTTTTGTACCTGCTGCATTGAGTATGTCATTCAAGGACAATATGTAATTACATTTCTAAAAGCGATGCTACAGAAAATCGTTTTATTTGTTACAATAGGTCTGCTATGATAAATAGCTGTCGTTATCTGCAAGTACTTGGTACATAATTTTGGTACAATGCTCCTAGAATAACAGGTAAATATTAACTAGAATACATTATTATTTTTTTACATACATCAGATAGGTTTGACAACCATAAGTTATCGTATATCTATCACTGTCTCTTGGTTTTAATTATATTCCATTAGTGCTCTTGGAGTAATACCGGTCGGTTGTACTAGATATGAATTATTATCTGACGTAATTTTCAAATTGTCTTCCATAGCCGGCCGAAGTGGCCGTGTGGTTAAAGGCGCGGCAGTCTGGAACCGCAAGACCGCTACGGTCGCAGGTTCGAATCCTGCCTCGGGCATGGATGTTTGTGATGTCCTTAGGTTAGTTAGGTTTAACTAGTTCTAGGGGACTAATGACCTCAGCAGTTGAGTCCCATTGTGCTCAGAGCCTCTTCCATTTCTTCTGAGTAACAATTATCTGACAGCATATTTAGCAGACGTACCAGCGCTATTGTATGGTTAGAATCAGTTTATAATGCTGTAACTGTGGTGTCACCGCCAGACACCACACTTGCTAGGCTGTAGCCTTTAAATCGGCCGCGGTCCGGTAGTATACGTCGGACCCGCGTGTCGCCACTATCAGTGATTGCAGACCGAGCGCCGCCACACGGCAGGTCTAGAGAGACTTCCTAGCACTCGCCCCAGTTGTACAACAGACTTTGCTAGCGATGGTTCACTGACAACATACGCTCTCATTTGCCGAGACGATAGTTAGCATAGCCTTCAGCTACGTCATTTGCTACGACCTAGCAAGGCGCCATTATCACTTACTTTTGATATTATGAATCATGTACCGTCAAGAGCGACGTTTGTCATTAATGGATTAAAGTTAAGTATTCCACCAGCTAATTTCCTTGTCCTGTTCCAGACCTCACGCCAGCCTGCGTGAGCTAAAACGCGTGCCTTTCGGCCTCCTCTAGTAACACGGTGTTGGCTCTCCTGCCAACCACAACAGTAACTGCAGTAGCCTTTACTACTGGTATCATGAGTGGACAGCAAAAAGAAAATAGTCCCACTATCGTATTCCAGAGATCTTTGCACTGATAAAGAAAGCAGCCACATGAAGTGTAGCACAATTTACCTTCAATACCGGTTTTTATATTTATCCAAATTGGGTTTACAGAAAATTTGTGTTGTGAGATTCTCAACGGCGTAGTTATGAGCGCCCAATCTTTTTACTGTTTGGTCTCGCTATTTCCCGGATGATGATGGAATGATGAGGACTACACAAACACCCAGTCCCGGCCCAAAGAAAATCCCCGACCTGGCTGGGAACCGAACCCAAGGCTCCGTGATCCAAAGACAGCAACGTTAACACCAAGAACTGCGGTTTTTTTTTTTTTTTTTTTTTTTTTTTTTTTTTTTTTTTTTTTTACAAATAGTCCCGTCGAACTTCCCTACAACTCGTTTCCTGCATACCGACACGTCTGCCTGATAATGACTGCAAACAGTGGTTCACTGCTCTAGAATACGAGTAAGTTGTAGTTCAAATAGTTCAAATGGCTCTAAGCACTATGGGACATAACATCTGAGGTCATCAGTCCCCTAGACTTAGAACTACTTGAATCTAACTAACCTAAGGACGTCACACACATCCATGCTTGAGGCTGGATTCGAACCTGCGACCATAGCAGCAGTGCGGTTCCACACTGAAGCGCCTAGAACCGCTCGGCCACATCGGCCGGATAGGTTGCAATAGTCTGTTGTATGCGAATTATTATTGCTATGCACAACACTTTGAAGGAACCTTCCAAACAAATGTAATCGACCCACGCCCCATGGTGTGTATGCAATGACGAAGTTGATAACAGATAGTGTGACATTAATTTCCAGCCCACAGTAGTGTCACAGTTTTGATGACTGTAAAAATTTGAAAGGTGGGAAGTGAAAATACATCCAAAATTTCAAGGAAGTGGCTGTACCATTTATTGTACAAAATATTGTGACACACGAGGCAGAAGAATGGACACTGACAATGTGAATAAAAGAAAGGGTCCGCTGAGTACAAATGATATGTTTGATGAGGTATTGCTGTCGACAGAAAAAGAGAACAGACCATGTGATGAGGATATCAGACAAGTTATGGAAAGAGATTCAGTATTTATACTGATGCACCAGTGCTCTTGGGATAGCATCTATGATTAGTAATCAAAACGTCCTCGGTCCCTGGTTAGAAACACGCCATCACTCTAGTTTTGATTAATAATCAGCATTGGCGGCCGAAGACTTCTGGCATAAGAAGTCAACCTCATTCTGCCAACGGCCTTGTCAAAGAGGGCGCAGGATATGGGAAACTGTCCCTAAAGGTGGAACAGTCAGCAATGATCAACGGCATGAGGATGCAGAAGGTATAGAACTTGTGAACTGTAATTGAAAAAGTGTCGTGATGATCTCTCCATTGGCAAAATGGAGGGGAGGGGGGGCGGACTGCCAAGGGGGAGGTGACTATGAGGGAAATACTGAATAAGCAAGTAAACGATAACGTTCCACGAGGCTGGGAAAGGAATGCCAGGAGCTTTAATGTGGTAGAAAGCTAGAAAATCAGAAAAGGGAAATATAAAGTCTCAATGTAGATATAGAAGGTATCAGTGAAGTTAAGTGGAAAGAAGACAAGGATATCTGGTCAGATGGGTAAAGAGTAATATTACCAGCAGCAGGGAATGGTATAACGGGAGTAGGATCCGTTATGAGTAGGAAGGTATGGGAAAGAGTGTGTTATGATCAACATATCAGTGATAGGGCTGTTCTTACCAGAATCGATAGCAAACGAACAATGACAACGATAGTTGAGGTATACATGCCGACATCACAAGCTGAAGATAAAGATAGAGAAAGATATGAAGATACTTAAATTGTAATACAGTATTTAAAAAGCGATGAGAATCTAATAGTCATGAGGGACTGGAACGCGGTCGTAGGGGAAGGAGTAGAAGGAAAGGTTACAGGAGAATACGGACTTGGGACAAAAAATGAGCGAGTGGGAAGACTAACTGCGTTCCGTATTAAATTTCAGGTAGTAATAGCGAATATTATGTCCAGGAACCACAGGAGGAGACGGTATACTTGGAAAAGAATGTGTGATACAGGGATGTTTCAGCTCTTGACGTTGGGGTGCAGAACGTATGATTGTGGGAACATGCCATCTGACTTTCGGAAAAACATCATGCACATAATTTCGAAGGCAGCAAGAGCTGAAAAGTGTGAGAATTATCGCACGATCAGCCTAACAGCTCATGCATCCAAGTTGCTAACAAGGATAGTACATAGAAGAATGGAAAATAAAACTGAGCATGTGCTAAATAACGATCTATCTGGCCTTGGAAAAGGTAAAGGCAAATGACACGCAATTCTGACATTGCGATTGATTCTGGAAGGAAGATTAAAGGAATATCAAGACACATTCACAGGATTTGTCGACCTATAAAAAGCGTTCGACAATGTAAAATGGTGCAAGATGTTCGAAATTCTGAGAAAACTTGGGGTAAGGTATAGGGAGAGACGGGTAATATACAATAGAGCCAAGAGGGAAAAATAAGAGTGGACGAACAAGAGCGAAGCGTTCTAACCGAAACGGATGTAAGACAGGGGTGTAGACTTTCCCCACGGCTATCAAAATATCCACGGGTGTACTGCCGGTCTACAGTGTCCAACGGGCACAATATTTCGGCGATCATACATGTCGCCATCATCAGGTGAACTGACGGACTGAGCTCCTGTGAACGTGCCGGCACGGAGATCCGTACACTATGGCTGCTCAGGGGGAACTGGGTTGGGTCGCGGCGGCGGCCGATTTAAATACCCTCCGCCCGCGGCGCGCTCACTCCGCCGTCCGCTCCCGCGCCACGGTCGCGCGGTGGAACAGATTGCGACGGCGTCTGAGATGAGGTCGGTGTGATGGCTCTGTCCGCCGTGGTCGTCACTACATTTGCTCGATTTACTCTTGATTAACCCAATCGCTGGTTCCCAAGCCTTGCTAAGATTTTAGCCACAGTCACGGTTTATGAGGTCGTCATCGGTGCGAATTTCGATGGCCTCTCTAATAACGCTGTCCCCGTATCTCGACGTCTGTACCAGAATCCTCGTGCGTTCATACTCCATAGCGGACTCAGAAAATATCGTTCTTGTGAAACACAAGTAGCTCTCTATACTCATGAAGTAATGAGTGGTATAGACAGGGGATATCAAATTGATTCCATATTTTTAGATTTTCAGAATGCTTTCGACACATTTCATCACAAGCGTCTTCTACCCAAACTGGATGCGTAAGGAACATCGCCTCAGTTGTGCCGCTGGATTCGTGTTTTCTTGTCAGAAAGGTCACAATTCGTAGTAGTAAAACAGAAATAATATCCGGCGTTCCCCAAGGAAGTGTTATAGGCCCCCTATAGTTCCTGATCTACACTCCTGGAAATGGAAAAAAGAACACATTGACACCGGTGTGTCAGATCCACCATACTTGCTCCGGACACTGCGAGAGGGCTGTACAAGCAATGATCACACGCAAGGCACAGCGGACACACCAGGAACCGCGGTGTTGGCCGTCGAATGGCGCTAGCTGCGCAGCATTTGTGCACCGCCGCCGTCAGTGTCAGCCAGTTTGCCGTGGCATACGGAGCTCCATCGCAGTCTTTAACACTGGTAGCATACCGCGACAGCGTGGACGTGAACCGTATGTGCAGTTGACGGACTTTGAGCGAGGGCGTATAGTGGGCATGCGGGAGGCCGGGTGGACGTACCGCCGAATTGATCAACACGTGGGGCGTGAGGTCTCCACAGTACATCGATGTTGTCGCCAGTGGTCGGCGGAAGGTGCACGTGCCCGTCGACCTGGGACCGGACCGCAGCGACGCACGGATGCACGCCAAGACCGTAGGATCCTACGCAGTGCCGTAGGGGACCGCACCGCCACTTCCCAGCAAATTAGGGACACTGTTGCTCCTGGGGTATCGGCGAGGACCATTCGCAACCGTCTCCATGAAGCTGGGCTACGGTCCCGCACACCGTTAGGCCGTCTTCCGCTCACGCCTCAACATCGTGCAGCCCGCCTCCAGTGGTGTCGCGACAGGCGTGAATGGAGGGACGAATGGAGACGTGTCGTCTTCAGCGATGAGAGTCGCTTCTGCCTTGGTGCCAATGATGGTCGTATGCGCGTTTGGCGCCGTGCAGGTGAGCGCCACAATCAGGACTGCATACGACCGAGGCACACAGGGCCAACACCCGGCATCATGGTGTGGGGAGCGATCTCCTACACTGGCCGTACACCACTGGTGATCGTCGAGGGGACACTGAATAGTGCACGGTACATCCAAACCGTCATCGAACCCATCGTTCTACCATTCCTAGACCGGCAAGGGAACGTGCTGTTCCAACAGGACAATGCACGTCCGCATGTATCCCGTGCCACCCAACGTGCTCTAGAAGGTGTAAGTCAACTACCCTGGCCAGCAAGATCTCCGGATCTGTCCCCCATTGAGTATGTTTGGGACTGGATGAAGCGTCGTCTCACGCGGTCTGCACGTCCAGCACGAACGCTGGTCCAACTGAGGCGCCAGGTGGAAATGGCATGGCAAGCCGTTCCACAGGACTACATCCAGCATCTCTACGATCGTCTCCATGGGAGAATAGCAGCCTGCATTGCTGCGAAAGGTGGATATACACTGTACTAGTGCCGACATTGTGCATGCTCTGTTGCCTGTGTCTATGTGCCTGTGGTTCTGTCAGTGTGATCATGTGATGTATCTGACCCCAGGAATGTGTCAATAAAGTTTCCCCTTCCTGGGACAATGAATTCACGGTGTTCTTATTTCAATTTCCAGGAGTGTATATTAACGACATAGGAGTCAATCTGAATTTAGCCCTCTTGCCGTATTACATTGTTTGCAGATGATGCTGTCATTTACCATCTTGTGAAGTTACCAGATGACCAAAACGAATTCCAAAATGATTTCGATAAGAAAGCTGTATGGTGCGAAAAGTGGCGATTGACCCTAAATAAAGAAAAGTGCGAAGTTATTCACGTGATTACAAAAAGAAATCCACTAAATTTCGATTACGCGATAAGTCACACAATCTTGAAGGCTGCAAATGCAACTAAATATTTAGGTATTACAACTACAAATAACCTAATTTGGAACGATCACGTAGATAATGTTGTGGGTAGAGTAAACCAAAGACTGTGATTCACTGGCAGAAGGTGCAACAGGTCTACTGAAGACACTGCTTACACCACGACTGTCCGCCCTATTCTGGAGTATTTCTGTGTGGTGTGGGATCCACATCAGGTGAGACTGACGAATGACATCGAAAAGATTCAAAGAATGGCAGCTCGTTTTTTTATTATCGTGAAATAGTGGAGATAGTGCCACAGATACGATATGAGAATTGGAGTGGCAATGATTAAAACAAAGGCGTTTTTCGTTGCGACGGCACCTTCTTATTAAATTTCAATCGCCAGTTTTCTCCTCCAATTGCGAAAACATTCTGTTGGCACCCACCTAGATAGGGAGAAATGATCAATACCATAAAATAAGAGAAATCAGGGCTCGCACAGAAAGAATGTAAGTGCTAGTTTTTCTCGCGTGCCGTTCGAGAATGGAACTGTAGAGAGACAGCTTGAAGGTGGTTCATTGAACCTTCTGCGAGGCACTTTATTGTGATTAGCAGAGTAACCTCGTAGATGTAAATGGGATAGTACAGGGTTCCACGTCCTGCTAAGAGGAAACCCATTGTCTCTATTAATCAAATTATCCGCAGGCCTAATTTCTATGGCCTCCTTATAGACACTGCTCCAAAAACCAATAAAAGCTTTGGCAACCATTACAGTTTCGTCAGATTTCATACATTGCCCCTCGTTTATGGAATGTTATGCTACGGCCGATTTTTCCGACAGTTGTAGCCCCGTATAACGGCGATGATCCACGCACCTGTCATGAACTGTGCGTATCGAACGGCCGATGTGAGCGACCTGCCTGCACATATTACGCGTTGCGCTGACGTTTTTGCATTGCTGTATCTACGAACAAGTGACACATGAAACTTACGGTTTTATCAGAGAAATGTCAAATCGACAAACAAATTTGTTATACTTAACACAGATAGTCGGTCAGAAATCTTTATACAGTTATCAACATTTGTTTTAGAAAAATATAGAACATAGAAATTTGTAGCTTGTGGTGAAAGAATATAATATATTGTTCGCATACCTTTACTGCAGGCAGAAACTAAGTGGAGAGCTGTTGTAATTAAATGACGACACATGAAGAGAAGGCACAGTGTATTCTGTGGTATCACGAGCGAAATATCCAATTACTGAGCAGCAATATTCTCGAAAACAATACGAAAGAGAAGCACCGAATGGAACGAGTATTGATGAATGGTACATTAAGTTTAAACAGAAGAGCAGTGTATTGGATTTTCTGTGAAGAGGGCAGCCTTCTGTCAGTGAGAAGCCCTTCCAGATCAATTCGATGCACATCCCATGTATCAGACTTTCCTAGCAGCACAGTGTGAACAATTCTATACAGCAGATTACACCTTCAGGCATATAAGGTCCATATTAGACACGACTTACACCAGAGGATGGAACTTGTCGAGAAACATTTGCAACTAAGATTTTGGACCGAATCGACACTAGCAATGATAATCTTCAATGAATTCTTTTTTTTTTGGGTGAGACTACTTTCCACATATTAAGTGGAGTTAACAACCATAGAGTGAGGATATGCGGTTCTGAAATTCCACACATTGCCTTATATCATGTTAGGGATTCCATTAAA
This sequence comes from Schistocerca nitens, assembly GCF_023898315.1. Classification (NCBI taxonomy): domain Eukaryota; kingdom Metazoa; phylum Arthropoda; class Insecta; order Orthoptera; family Acrididae; genus Schistocerca; species Schistocerca nitens. Next base: position 141,256,918 of record NC_064624.1, on the reverse strand, counting down.
ATTAATGTTTGGCATGGTTGAATCCACAACAAAGTTACCGGTCCTACCTGTTTTGTCCAAAAGTAACAGCTACGATCCACCCCGAATTGCTAGATCAGTTTGCTAAATCGCTTCTCAGAGACTTGCGCCTGACGTTTTCCAACGATATGGTGCTCCACCGCATTGAGGATTGCATGTTAGTAAATTTGCTAACGAGACATTCCCTGACAGGTGAATTTGGCGTCATGATCCACCTGCCTGCCCTCCAGGGTCACTCGACATAACGCCTTTAGACGTCAAACCAGTTCTTTATTTCTGAAGTATGACTGTCATTATTCTTCCTATCTCTTAAAATAGTGACTTACTATGACCAGTCTAAACCAGTTGAACAACGTGCTTCAATTCTTTGTGTATTCATTTTGATTTAGTGACAGAAACTCCATAAAATATTCAGTCTATTATGCAGCGTGTTTCCGTACGAGCGTGCAAGAATTTAACAGGACATAGAGGATGCTCCACAGAACAATTAGATGTAGCGAAGCTGGGATCTGGAAAGTCAGCTTAAGGAGATAATACGCATAAAATCACATTACTGCGTACTTTTTTATTTAGATTAGTTACTGTTAACTGCAAATTCCGTTGCTGACACAATGAACGTACCGTTTTTACTGTACCTTACAAAATGTGCTGAAACTGACGGCTATCAACATCAACGCAAGCATGACATCGGGGGACGAACTTATGACGCACCCTGGCAAATATCCTTGGTGTGATCCTCATGTTGCCAGATCCCTCATTCCTGATTTCCAATGAACCTGTCTCCAGTATTCGTCGATGGAGAGAAACAAACAGTCATCGTGACGGATGATGCCTATTAGGGAATCGTTCCGCTTACAATCATTCAGCAGCGATAGCATTGCAACCTACTTCCCCATACACGAGGTGCTCGTCAGTACGTCTCTGAATATCACTGAGTAATGAATGGTTGTGTCGTTGATTCATAGCACATTCTGTTCTGAGGTCATCAGTCCCCTAGAACTTAGAACTACTTAAACCTAACTAACCTAAGGACATCACCCACATCCATGCCCGAGGCAGGATTCGAGCCTGCGACCATAGCGGTCGCGCGGTTCCAGACTGAAGCGCCTAGAACGGCTCGGCCACACCGGCCGGCGCACATTCTGTCATGGGACAACGTATGTACGGTACAACAGACACCTTATGGGCAGGTAAAGTAAACGAAACCTGCATCATGACTTCCTAGTAATCAGCTTCGTCGTCCTTGTTTCCTTGCAAGAGCGAAAGAATGTACATGTATATAAGGAGCACAGTACGTGTAAACTGGTAGGTATGTCAGATTTAAATAAGCTGAAAGACAGTATTGCTGTACAAAGCTGTACACAGGTTTGCTTCCATACGTCCTTGAGATGGCTTGCTCCACCCCAGGTTCCATACCTCAAATTGTTCAGTGGAACATTCTCTATGCCCTGTTATATCTTTGCATGCTCTTACAAAAACACCCTGTATAGGGTGACGTGAACCTCGTATAATTCTTGCTTATAGTGACTGAAAGAGTACAAGATTTTCTACTATATTATTGACAAGCATTTCAGGCAAGGAAACCATCTGATTGAATCCCATACTAGCTTCGTATATAAATGTAGAAGCATACATAGTTTTGTGTTGTAATAATGTTGAGCAAAATGATCATTTATAGAGTCAGAACTATCTTTATTATGTCTGAAGCATTATTACAGACCACGCTCTGTTGTCCTTCTATGTATTTCGATGAGATATTCCAAATGGATTTGGTGTGGTGACATGAACTGTAGCACTGTGCTCAACGTCGTCACAAGTGCAGCAAGAGAAGCATAATATATAGCATCAGAGTCAACATACACTGAATCTTTTTGTAACAGCATTTACAATCAGTATTAAGTCATATTATCAACCTACAATCTTGCAGTAGCTGTTGTAGTACTTTGGGATAAGAACTGCCAGAATGTCAATACAATCTCTAGGAAATATTGATCCGAGTATTTCATTGTATGTACATAGCGAACTCTCTGCCAATAATTCCTAATAACTGTTCAAAAGCATCCAGAGATATACCACCAACGGTAGCTTCTCTAGTTCTGTAGAATATTTGATGATCTAACATATTTGTTGGTTTTGGGAAAGCTGCTACTACCCTGTCGTTACCTTCCACAGTAATTCCGCCTACAACGATAGCCTCTTGCTGCCCACTTGTCCGGATTCACATAGAGTGTGCTAGAGTGCCTAGAAACGTGTTGTGTTCTAACGTACTTCCCCGGTCCTTGCCACTTGCTACACACGGAGATATGTGACAGAACTAATGTGACTGTGAACACAGGCCCTGCAAGGTAAGGAGATCTGGATCGCGATTAAACATCAGAATAACAGACATCATACATGTCCTAAAATATTTCAGTGAGGAAGGGTTACTTTCTGCTGTAGAACACACAAACAACTGTTACCTTTACTAAATATTTTTATTATAGAATCAGCATAAACATTGGGTTCAGGTATGTACTTGGTGGCATTGGTAAATCCTCCATAATTAGGAAGATTCTGACAACGAATTCACGAATGAAATTAATCGTGATACATGAACACATAGCCACCTTTCAAAAGCGTTTCTGCATGAGAAAAGAACCCCTAGCGTAACTTAAAATACAAGGATCACAAAACAATAAACCCTTCAAAGTATTACAGTCACAACACTTCATTATTGCCCTATTGTCTATGCTATTTTAGCTGGGCAATAACATATATTTACCGATACCTTTCTCGACTTTTAAGCCCTATGAAGACACACACGATACGTGGCTAACATCGACGCAGGGGAACGAGAAGAAAATACGTAACACAACTCGAATCTCCAGTAGAACGGCCGTGCACGCACACGTTAGTGACTGCCTTACTGAGCGCCAGAGAAAGACGACATCCAGCGCGCTCTGTCGGCGGCTGCTGTGGCCGGCAGTCGCGTCTGATGGCGGCGGCGCGTCGCCGCTGTGCGGACGTCTGAACCTCGACACTGTTCTGGCCCCAGTTGTGTCAGCAGTCCGAAACCTACCCCGAGTTTTCGTGAGGCTAAACCAATGGCAATGTCCACTCGCCCTGGCTTAGCGGCGTGTACAGCTCTGCCCTCTTAACTGTTCCGCAGAACGTGACTAACTCGGGTCGAAATCTGTAATCTCGACTCCGGACATGTTACGAGATTTTCGAACCCTGGGAACACAAGTGTTCACTAAAAAACTTTTTTAGGCTTACAGAACAGTAAGTGTTCCGTCTACACGTGGCCCTGATCTGAAGAGCGCTCTCCTCCTACCCAGGGTCCCGATCTGTATACCTACTTCGTTCTCCCCCACTGTACCCTGTGTTCATCCCCTACCACAGGTAGTAGCGGCCAGTGCTGACTGTGGTGCCGACTTGCGTCGTTTCTTGGCGGAATGAAGCTTGAGAAGCGTATTGGAGGGTGGAAACTACTTTCCTTCTGGCCTATAGGATTCATGTTTCGTTCCTGTCCTCTCAGAATCCGCCCATAAACGACCTGTTCACATCGAACCTCGTGTTGTCCACTCCTTCATCACGTGATATGCGAGTACTTGTTAAAAATAGCGGTGCTCTCCTCCGGTCTGTTTTCCATCCTGAAAAAAAGAAACACAGGGACAATGTTTTTCGTGCTTGTCAAAGACCTCCCGTTGTCATTCTGAAAGCATTCCTTTCCGAGAAGCTGTCGGCGGCCTCCGGTTTTTTCTTTCTATATGTGTTCTCCCGTCGTCTGTGCCCCACTCTTCACTTCATTTTTGCGATTTAATATTTCTCGCAAATGCAAATTCCGTGTATTGGTCCTCTCAGAGCGGCCATGTGGACCCCTGCTACGCTAAGAAGTTTCTTTCCGTTCCACGCAGGTGTCAGTCAGAGAAGCTCGATTAGTAGCTTACTGTCAGCTAATGGTGTCATTTTTAGCTGCTTTTCACAACCTGTTTGCCACGTTCTGCCCCACGTGCAACTGATTTCTCACTGTTTGTTCAAATATTACTTAAACTAATCAAATTACGTAAATACACTTAATGTTGTTCTATGATCATCAGATTTTGTTTGCAGATCATGTGTGAGGGACACCGCTCCTAAGGGCACTGCTTGCCACGCCCTCCACCTGCTCCGCCCTCCTCGGCAGCCGGCGCCGCAGGAAGGCCGCAGGCAGCGCTTCACGCCACTCGGTGCTGCCTGTGTTTCTCAGGGTTTCTTTAGCGGCAGCAGACGGCGGTGGGCGCGACGCGAGATCGCTCGTCGACTTGAAGTCAAGCGCCGGCACGAGAGTCGGGAACGACGGAGCAGAGAGCTTTGTGGAAAAGACGTCAGCGAACCGCAGCCTGGCCGACCCCTCTCCAGGACGACAACGCGACAGCAGCGGCCTCTATGCACGCCACGCCCGACTGGCCACGGCCCAACTGGACAGTAGCTTCAAGATGAGCGGGGTCTGTAGCAGCATGGACGCTAGTTACTTTCCACGTGCAGTCTATGTAACACGGACATGGGAACTGTTATACCGAAGAACATTCCTTATTTTGGATGCCGCCCTTTGCATGCCACACATCTGTGTAACATAAAGTTAAGTATTGTCTTTTTTCCTTTTTTAATAAAACACAGTAATACGATTTGCCGTAATTGTTGTCTGGCGATACGAGAAAGCAGGTTTCTTAGACGACCAGGCAGGACTCAACACTGTATGCTCGCTTATGTACGTTTGTTAAATAGTTCAGTATATGTTATATAATCATTATTAAAAAAATTGAGTCTCTTGTCGCTTATATCCATGTAGTCATCAGTTTCCAATCACGCTCATAATTCGTTTGTATGAAATTATACTTGTAGAAATTAAGATTTTCATAATTTTGCAGGAATTGTATATTTAGTAACATGAAAAGCTGAACATTCCAATATATGGAGAAAGTTCGAGAGACAATATGCAAAATCACTGTAATATACCACTTTTAAGTAATATGAATTTAATTTTTACGAAATGAATGGACTTAATACGAGGGTTACTCCAAAAGAAATGCACACTATTTTTTTTTAAATCCATATTTTATTCTACATGTTTGAAAGTTTTACAGTGTGTAGATACATCCTTTAGGAATAATATTTTCGTTTCTCCACATAATTTCCATCCCTCTCAACTGCCTTACGCCATCTTGGAACCAGCGCCTGTATACCCGCACGGTAAAATTCAGGACCAACCTGTTGGAGCCACTGTTTGGCAGCGTGCACAAGGGAGTCATCATCTTCAAACCTTGTTCCACGAAGAGAGTCTTTCAGTTTCCCAAAGAGATGATAGTCACATGGAGCCAGGTCAGGACTGTAAGGCGGGTGTTTCAGTATTGTTCATCCGAGTTTTGTGATCGCTTCCACGGTTTTTTGACTGACACGTGGCTGTGGATTGTCGTGCAACAGCAAAACATCCTGCTTTTGCCGATGTGGTCGAACATGACTCAGTCGAGCTTGAAGTATCTTCAGTGTCGTCACATATACATCAGAATGTATGGTGGTTCCACTTGGCGCGATGTGCCCAAGCAAGAGTCCTTCGGAATCGATAAACTCAGTAGCTGTAACTTTTTCAGCAGAAGGTGTCGTTTTGATTTTTTTTTTTTCCTTGGGTGAATTTGCATGATGCCTCTCCATTGATTTCCTCTTCGTCTCTGGTGAAAAATGATGGAGCCATGTTTCATCACCTGTCACAATTCTTCCAAAATATTCATCTCCACCATTCTCATACTGTTCCAAAAGTTCGCTGTATACCGTTTTCCTTGTTTCTTTGTGAGCCACTGTCAACATCCTGGGTAGCCACCTGGCACAAACCTTTTTTAACGCCAACACTTTCAGCATTCTGCAAACCCTTTCTTTCCACAGCGCAACGTAGCGTGACAATTCGTTCACTGTGATGCGTCTGTCAGCAGTCACCAATTCGTTAACTCCCTGCACATTGTCTGGAGTGTGTGCAGTACGAGGCCTGCCGCTGCGAGCACAATCCTCAATATTGCCGTGCCCGCTTTCTTTACGCAACCTGCTCGCCCACCGACTAACTGTACTGCGGTCGACAGCAGCACCTCCGTACACCTTTTCCAACCTCTTGTGGATGTTTCCCACTGTCTCGTTTTCACAGCACAGGAATTCTATGACATCACGTCACTTCTGACGAACGTCAAGTGTAGCAGCCATCTTGTAGACACGCTGTGACGGTGCTACGCACTGGAACAGGTGGAACTAAGTTTGAACACAAGCAGGAAGGATGTTTATACACACTGTAAAACTTTCACACATGCAGAATGAAAACTGTATTTTTACAAAAATAGTGTGCATTTCTTTTGGAGTGACCTTCGTAGAATGAAAGAGGCGAGAATTGATACCATTGTAATACATATACAGGAGATGTGTTTTTTTTTACGATTTTATCCTCGTTCAGAGCTTCTTTCCTTTCGAAGAAGAACGACAATCTTTCCTTTCGAAGAAGAACGACAATCTTTCACCCGCAGACGCAGGGTCTGTATCAAAATCATTCTCGAGCTCCATTGGTGAGTGATTTACTCTGAGGAAAAAACAAAGACGCTGATTTTCCGGGTCACGGATCGTGGACGCTGGGTCGCCAGTGATAAGACGGGCTACGTTGAAGCGGCGTGTTTTGAAATACAGCATCGCGTGAAGTAAGCGATGCATTTGAAAGGCAGTCTCAGCCAGCAAAAGTGCAACGTAGCGGGCACAGCAGGAGGCTTTAATGGCAGGTGATGGCCTCCCACGAGGCAGCTCTGTTCGTCTGTGACTGATCTCCTTTCTTATTAAATTTTAGATGGCCTGTTTTCCTCAGTTGCGTGTAATATTATGTTGGTAATTTTCACATCACGGAACCCATTACAACTAATTTTACCAAGCCATTCTCAATTCGCTATTATTTTTTAAAACGCTCCGCCAGTGACAAGGTTTAGGAATGCTGCTAGAGTAGTTTTGCTAATAGCCAGTCGAATTTTCAGTAGCAAAGCACTGAGGATATGAACATTCATTTACTATGGCTATGTTTCCAAACAGATTAACGCTCGTTTCACCACACTCTCCACAAACGTGACGTCATCTTGACGTCACATGAAACATCTACGACCGCATGATCGGCTATCGACTTTCGTTAGCTTTCGATACAGACCCCTGACAAGACTTAATGCGCACACACTGGATATTTACAAAAACACGACGTTCTTGGAATGATATATTATGAAACTTCCTGGCAGATTAAAACTGTGTGCCCGACCGAGACTCGAACTCGGAACCTGTGCCTTATACTTACTGCAATAATAAAATGTTATATAATGATTTATCGATGGTTAATGGCTTCACATAAGAGTGCTCTCTCAGAAGTGAGTTATTATCATCAATAATTTGCAAATTAAACATGAAACACGTTTGTTTTATAATTAGTAGTATGCCGTTTCAAGCCATCAGAGTACTGAAAATTTATTACAGAAGTGTGATCATTATCGTTAAATGTCACTTAGTAATGCATCAACAGTGTATAAGGGTTTGTTTGCCTTGTTGCCCTGGGTGATAATTAGACGAAATAGTTGTTAGGATTTGTTACCAGTGGGTCCTTTAGGTGTGGCACTATGTGAACGCCGAGAAGAAAGTTTAAACAGTTTTATTGACAAAGGCTGATCATAAAACATGCATCCTACGTGCACCCATCACCACTGTGTCTGACATCGTAATTATGGTCGTGTCGAAAGGTTCCATGGTGAGCTAAGAAAAAGAGACATATTTGCACCTGAGGCCACGCTGCGGATGGCGGCCAGTGGCTTACTCCCTGCGTCGCACTGCGGCCGGATGCACGTGTACTGACCGAGCAGATGTGAGCACTCCAGATAGGTCGGCTGGCGAGCGCGTGTTACGTACCGTATGTCTGCGTGCAACCGGTTGACCCGTACATCACTCTCCCCAGAGAAGAAGAGCAACCATAGGTGGCTCAAAACGACTTCCTGGGCGTTATGAATCTATTTCGCCATTTGTGGCATCAGAAGGCATTGCAACATGTATTTCATTTGCAGACACAGTAACTTTCGGTACAGAGAAGCGTGCCTTCAGGATGACAATTTCATACATGACAAATGCTGTTGACAAAAAAACAATTTAATAAAAGCAATAAAAACACAATACTGACAAGCAAGTATACATTAACATTACTGAATGAATCGAAAGACTTAATTCTGTTTGCTGCTTCAATGAAGCTTAACTCATTATTGGAAGAAATCACATTTCCATGGATATCCTTAATTAAATTACTGCAGTTGGAAAACCTTGATAAGAAATGCTTTCCATGTGTTAATATGTATGAATCATCGTAATAAGCAGATAACATTCTCATTAATGGCAAATGCCCAGTTGAATGAAATGTAGTAGGCAATATACTAGGCATATAAAATAGTTCACATGATAAATCACAATGTGTCGCATTCAAGATTAATCCACTATTATTCAATTTGAGTGTAAAGGGTAGCTCAGTTGTATCATAACTTTTACATGTAAATGTGACATCAAGGTTGGAGTTAAATGAGACAATTACACCTTCCAAACATCATTTAAGAAATGGATGATAAAGATGCGTTAAAATTCTAGGGCAATCATCTCTTGGAGAATGATTCATAAACACATCTTTCTAACAGCTATACACTCTACTATCTAAGAATACTTCTGATTCAGCGCAAATTAACTTATGACTACGTTTACACATACGCAAATCATTTTCATTTACTGACAAAATATCTTCGACGCACGCTGATCAGTAGATAATTTATTCAGTACATATCTTACTTGAATCCCTGCCTGTCTCCATTTCACAAGGTAAGTATAAATCTTATACATTTCAAAATTATTCTTTGATCTAGCAGTGGGTATAGAAGCAATGACAGTTAATTCATATTCAATCTTTAAAGAGTGTGAACTGGTTTACTTATAGTAATTGTATAAATTGTAATAGTTAACAGGGTAAATCATAGTATAGGTTACATCTACCTCTCGCTCAATTGATAGTAGGATCTGTAAAAATTGTTCCGGATGCAGTAGTACACTGCTCAAACAATCATTTCAACTACTTTCTAAGGCTGTTCTTAAGTTAAGGGCATCAGTTCTAGCATTTGATAAAATATTTGTAATCCTTAACAAAAGTGTGTTTAAATTTAAGTGTGCACTCACAGAATTTAATCCTTGGAATAGTTCTAGGATTTTTGCTTTCATTTCATTAGGAACTACGTGGAAATGTGAGATAAAATGCTTTACAATCTGTTCAATGAAAACTGTGTAGTTAGTAATAGTTCTTTGCATATTCTTTAATTAGGTAATTTCATTAGAGATGTTAGTTGAATTTGTACTGGACTGTTGTGCAAGAGCTAATACTTTGCTTTTAGCTTCCAGTAGATCTCGACTAGTTAAAGTACCAATGATGGTATGAAGAATACTCCCTCCAAAATCAAACCAGACACGTTTATGTCTAATTAAAGTTTTGTGTGACAAAGGCTTTAAAAAACAGTAAAACTCTTGTTCATAATTAGTAAATGTAGACTCTGCCTGCATTCTGGCTGTGACCCAGTTATTATACGAAGATGTACCCATTTCCAAAATTGTATCATTACCCTTAACAGAACGAATTAGATCAATTTGCTTCTTTACAGAACTGAACTGTTGCTGGATTTCACTCAGACTGTACTTGACGACAACTTTTGAATTACTTGTTGAAACTACCATGTTTGATAGTGCTTCAAACAAAACACCTGCACTCTGTGGTACTACGACTACAGCATAAGTAGAATACACTATCATAGGAAACATTAGAATAAAAATGAACAATGGTTAATTAAGTCTAAATACTAAACAATGAACATAAATTAAATGAGTTTCTTGTGGTAACCGGTGGAATAAAAGGTTTAGTTTCACTTGTGCACTGTTGTAATAGCTTCAGTACAAAATTTTCACAACATATTCACATAAGCACATGGCTGAAATCAACATATGCATTGCACTCTCACACCTACACACGTTTATGCAGATTGCAGAGGTCTCTGGAACAGGATCGCTCGGGACTTGGTGATGCCTCGGTCTCGAATTCTAGACCGTTACCCCGCGATTCTCGTTTCCTGGGTTTAAGAAGAGCAGATCTGCCTCTCGGCCTGTCCTCGTCATCTTGAAATACTACAAGAAATCTACCCAGAAATTGCTTTACACGATTGACATGAACGACAATCGAACCAAAGGGCTGTTGGGGCTTAAGAGTGACTGGCGACAACTCCTCCAAGATTGGATATGGTCCTTTCCAGAACTTCTTAACTTTTTTATTTGACTTTTCTTTAACACCACATTGCTCAGATACACAAGATCTCCAACTCGATACTGTGGCACTGCTGCTTGGTGGTCGTTGTCTTGCTTGCTGAAGAAAGGATTGATGATTTTGCTGTTTCACTCCCCTCCATGCTTCTTTAGCTTGCATGCTAGATCCCTTACATGTTTATTGCTGATTCCGGCAGTCTATCTCGCAATGTCCAAGGGTGGATGCATTCTTCTTCCACAGACGATCTCACATGCACTTAGACCAGTTGAGCTGTGCATTTTGCCATTGTAACAACTTACCAGACATGCCAGTTGTAGTGTTTGCTGATCACACAATGGCTAACCATTTTAATGATTGTTCTGTGGGCTCGCTCAACTCTTCCATTTCCTTCAGGCTGTGTAGTCCTTAACTCAGTTATTTGCATGAGCTTACAAATCTGTTTAAGTAATCCACTCATAAAATTCGTTCCTTGGTCACTAGATTTACTTAATGGTGATCCAAAGTTAAGAATCCATTTGCTTACAAAAACTGTAGCTATAGTCTCAGCGCTCTGATGAGGTATTGGTATAGTGAGAAGGTATCTAGAGAAATGATCTAACATTGACAATAAGTATTTGTTTCCATCTTTAGTCATAGGCAATGGTCCTATGACGTCTAGTCCTACTCATTCAAATGGTTTGCTTGTCTCTCGCACTTCTTGCACGGTGCTCTACTTTTTACTACATTATTCCGTTTGTTACAGGAATCACATTGTGAAACAAACCTGAAAAGTCAGCTTTTGCGGCTCAGCCACCAAAACATTTTAACTATTTTAATGTTTGTTGCTTTTTTACCACAATGTCGTGGTAATAAATAATCATGTTGTTCTCTCATGATCTGCTCTTTAATGCTTTCTGGAATATCTACGTTTCCTTGACTAGTGGTTTTCTACAATAATCTATCTATTTCGACAAAATTCTTGAGCTGCCTTTAACTCTTCTTCTCGACTTATTGTAACACAAACATTGACTTTTCCACTCATTGCATCAGCATTCACAGGTCGGCATATAACCTTAAATTGGTACTCACTTAGTCTTAATGCTCATCTTGTTAATGTGGAACTTGGACCCTTTAAGGTCAATAACCATTTCAGTGCGGCATGATCTGCAATAACTGTAAATTCTCTTCCCGTTAAGAAACATCTGTTATGTGTTGTACCAAAAAACAAAGCACAAGGCTCCTTCTCAGTAGTAGTATAATTACATTCTGCTTTGTTGGGTGTTCATGACCATGAGCGTCTTGAGACAAAATTGCACCTAGGACAAAATTGGATGCATCAGTTAAAAGAATATAAGGTTTACTGATATCTTGATAGGCTAACACTGGGGCTGTGGTTAGAGCAATTTTAAGTTCATCCATTGCCTTTTTGCACTCTGATGACCAATTAAATGTGGCTCTTTTCTTCAGTCGCTGTGTCATTGGACGTGCTGTATTCGCATAACTGGCAATAAATTGTCTGTAGAAATTTGACAATCCCAAGAAAGATTGTAGTTCTCTCAAATTCTGTGATTCAGGAAAATTCTTTACATCTTCAATTAATTTTTCATCAGGTTGAACACTTTCACTGGTTATAACATGACCAAGATAGTTAACTTTACTTTGTGCAAAATGCCATTTATCTACTGATAAAGACAGGTTTGCGATTCTTATAGGCTCAAAACAGCTTGTAGTCTCTAAGTACACTGCTTCATGTTTTCACCAAAAATTATTACATCATCACAGTAAACAAGTGCTTGTGTTGGGGTGAGCCCTGGTAAAATTGAATATATCAGGCTTTGAAATTTAGCTGGAGCATTACGAAGTCGAAATGTCATATGAAGATACTTGCATACTCCTATTGCTGTTACAAATGAAGTATTTGTGTGAACATCTGGATGCACTGATAATTGGTGATAACCATTTGTCAAATCACATACTGAAAAAATTTGACATCTGCCCAAGTAATTCAAGGTTTCCACTAAATTTGGTAAGGGGTAAATATCGGTTGTGGTCACAGCATTCAAAGATCGGTAATCAACAGAAAAACGGAACTGTGGTTCTCCAGAAATTGATTTCTTATTTACAATTACAACAGGTGAACACTACGGTGGGTGATCTCGTGGTTTTATAATTCCAGCTTCTAATTGTTCTTCAACCATGTCTTCTACCGACTCTCATTGACTGAATGGTATTCGGTAAGATTTCTGTGTGATTGGGGCTGCATTCCCTGTATGAATACGATGCTGAACTGCATGAGTGACAGGTAAATTTGCACGTTCTCGGAATAAATCTGCATACTCCAACAAAACAGGCGCCAAAATATTCTCTTTATCAGGTGTCAAATGTTCTATCTTCTTCCAAATCTTGGGCTTCAGTTCATTATTAACTTTGCCTCCTTATTATAATTTTACGGTACTGCTACAAACATCTATGTTTATAACTGCAGCACTTGTTACCTCATCTGGAATCTGTATTACGTCACTTTTCCTTACACTCGACACTTCAGCAACTTTTGTTCCTCGTGGCAAAACAACATCCCCATTGCTCATATTCGTTATTGTAACCGGGACTTTTGCGACATCCTGTCTCACCATAGTACCGACACCTACACTTCTAGCAACATAACAATGTATTTTATCCAGTAACTCACTTTTCTCGGATCGCTCAATTAATTACAAAGTTCCTTCCTTGCCTCAGAGTGACTTAACTTCAACGTAGATCAACGTAGATTGTGATGTGTCGACAAGAGTGCCGACACAGTGTGTTTGAGGGGGCCGAAATGCACGCTATAAGCTCACGAAGGATGGCGTGAAGTCTGAAACAGGATACGTAATGAATGCTATAAAGAAAAGTACGTAGCTTCTGTAATACTTTAATCCATCCTTGTGGTACATCGCTCTTGACGATACAAGTGAGACTCTTTAGATACATGCAATGTTACAAATGGCGCCTTGCTAGGTCGAAGCCATTGACTTAGCTGAAGGCTATTCTAACTATCTGCTCCGCAACTGAGCGAGGCTTCATCAGTGTGCATCGCTAGCGACGTCGTCCGTACAACTGGGGCGAGTGCTAGTCAGTCTCTCGAGACCTGCCGTGTGGTGGCGCTCGGTCTACGATCACTGACAGTGGCGACACGCGGGTCCGACATGTACTAATGGACCGCGGCTATTTAAAGCTACCACCTAGCAAGTGTGGTGTCTGGCGGTGACACCACAGATTGTCTTTCCTGTTCCCTTGGGAATTAGCTGAGCCTGATCAGTTTGAACATTGACTTGGACGGTTTGAAATGATGCATCGTTTGGGTGGTGCATTACCAAAGCGTCAATATAGCTGCTAATTTGAGTAAGATCTGAAGAACGATTTTCTAGATTGTAGTTGTTACCGCCTTGTCTGATCTTTCTTTCTGTGACAAATATCTCTGCCTCTTTAGCGGACAGAAAATCACCGTCGTAACGCGATTCGTTATTTGAAACTACTTGCACCATTGCTGTGTAATTATCTTTATCTTTATTTTCACCTTCATCTTAGCCTTGGCCTAGAATTAATCCAACGCCAACTTCTCCATAGTTACGTAGTTTTCCTCTGTTTAACCCTCGCACTTTTAATAGCGGTGGTTTCAATTTATCCTCTTTATCTATGTCACACCACATTAATGAGGTCTGTTTCTCCCACGATATACGGCACCTATCACGAAGTCATTTTCGGTCTGATTTTCGCTGGAACTAACAGGAATCACTGTCTCTAGCAGGGGGCCGACTACTCGTTTAAAGATCTGGCCGATTGTCTGTTGTTCGCATTACCTTTCCTCTTGTTGCGTCAATCTCTCGAAACATAATCCTGCATACCGCAATGATAGCAGATTCGATTCTTTTTACAATCCTAACGCTTGTGACCGTGATTTTGCAGCATTGTACTGTTGTGTTGTAAACTCTGCGTTCTTGTTTCTGCATCCCATTCGGTCGTCTTAGTGCTTCAACGAAACCAACAGCTGATTCTACTGCTTCCTGAAACGTTTTACATCATGCCAATCTAACAGCTTTGCTTACTTCCTCTCTGTGCAACCCATGAATGAATGTGTCCATGGCTCTCTGGTCGGCTTTGAACAACTGAACGCGATTTTCATCTTCTACTAACTTGTACGTTTGAGCGTTGATGTTTCGAATTCTTTCGGCAAACTGCTCGATAGATTCGCCTCGTCACATTCGCAAACTGTAAAGCTGCTCTCCGTTAAATCCGATCGCGTCTCTGAACAACAATCGTTCTAAACTCGTTGTAATCTTCTGTTTTCACGCAAGTAGGTTCTGCACTAATGAAATCTTGTGCTGCTCCCTGCATTCTTAATTTGGCAACCACTAGCTTCTCGGAATCTGTCCATGATCCTAACAGGGCGGCACCTTCAAGTTTACGAAAAAACAGCTTCACATCATCTTCAGGTTTCCCGCTAAAAACTGGTCCTGATGGCGATAATGAAAAATTATTTATTGTAGTTGTACTTGTACTGCATGAACTATCATTTGACAAGTCTCTCGGAATGTTACGCTTGTTTTTTTTTCTGCTTTTAACTGCCGAATCTCTTCTTGCAGTTCAGTAATAACAGTTTTAGATCGACGACGTTACTCTGGCTGCGTCAGTTCGGCTATTTTAACGCCAATGAGTCACTGAAATGTAAAATAAAAATCCAACACTGCCTTTCGTATTGTAGCCAAACTGGAGTAGACCAACCTGAATTCCAGCGTTGGATGTCCCCGCGTAGTCGGAAGATGTTCATGCTGCTGCCACTGGTCGAAGTTCACGTTGTGCTCCACCTCTTTGTCCGCAACTCGTGGTCTCGCGGTAGCGTTCTCGCTTCCCGAGCACGGGGTCCCGGGTTCGATTCCCGGCGGGGTCAGGGATTTTCTCTGCCTCGTGATGACTGGGTGTTGTGTGATGTCCTTAGGTTAGTTAGGTTTAAGTAGTTCTAAGTTCTAGGGGACTGATGACCATAGATGTTAAGTCCCATAGTGCTCAGAGCCATTTGAACCATTTTGCACCTCTTCAGGACAGTGGATTTTCCGTAATAATCCCACTTCTGGCACCGCTTCCATAAGGGGGTTGTTTGTGTTGTTGTTCCAGATGATAATTAGACGAAATATTTGTCAGGGTTTGTGAGCAGTGGGTCCTTGAGTTGCGGCAATACGCGAACGCCGAGAAGTAAGTTTAAACAGTTTTATTAACAAAGGCTGATTATAAAACGCGCACTCTAGGCGCACCACATCACTGTGTCTGACATAATTATGGTTGTATTGCAAGTCTCCATGGTGAGCTAAGAAAGAGAGACATATTTACACCCGAGGCCGCGCTACTTAATAGGGCGCGCTGCAGTCGGCGGCCAGTGGCTTACTCCCTGCGTCGCACGGCGGCCGGACGCACCAGCACTGACCGAGCAGATTGTCGGCACTCCTCATAGGTCGGCTGGCGAGCACGTGTTACGTACCGTACAGCTGCGTGCAACCCGTAGACCCTTACACATGTATACATTCAAGAGAGAATATGGAGATCGGGAAACGAGACGAACTTTACATGATTAAGTGTTAGCGTAATAGATAACTGTGGTGTTTGTCGAGTCGAAAGTTGTGGGTTTCCATCCCATCCCATGACATGCAAATAATTGTGTCATGTTATCGTTGCTAACACGTTCTGCGACCATCTTATCAATGTAATACAAGTATGTTGCGCAATAAACGATGTTATTTACATAGTGTCAGATTTGTGAACGGAGGATGGATTAAATAGCGATTTGCGAGTGCGTGGTTAGGTCGGAAATTAAGAGGACAGCTTAAATTTCAGCGACTGAAGCAACTAACAATAAAATCCATATTCTTCCTTCTCGTAAATATTTGACTCTCTATTTTCGAATAAGTGCCGTGTTTCGAGTATTAGGCGAAGCTGGAATCTTTGTAAAAAAGACAGCTTAAACTGCTGCTAGTGAATCTAGGTGCTATGAAATTCATATCCTCCCTTGTCACCAAATCGATAGCCGATCATGTAGCTGTTGCTATTGGGAGTAACGTCAAAATGACGTCACGATTGCGAGAAGTTCGCGAACGAGATTTACCCTTTCAAACATCCACATGCACCATCCTCAAATCTTGCCACCGATTATTCGTTTCAGAAAATAAAAGTTCATTTCTTCTCGTTTCAGTCAACCGTTACCTAACGCTCCATTTAAAAATTTCCACGACCAATGGTACTTAAAATTTATCAAACACCCATATGTGAAAATCCACACCTTCCTACAATTTCTTCAGTATTAGTAAGTGTTACCAATGATTAAACTATGCTCACAGGAAAAACCCACCAGGCCACTCCATGTTCTCCTAATATTTTTCTTTCTCTTCCTCTAATAGAATTCCAGTCCTGCATGAGAATTACACTTTGGTCCCCATTAACCACTTGAATAATTTATCTCAACATACACCGCCTAAGTCTCTTCAACAACTGTTGAGATATCGGGCTTATGAAGTTGTTTTCATTTGGTGAGTGTTACATTCGTACATACCTTATCCATGGTGATTAATTCGCTGTGCTCCTGCTAGTAGCTTACCCACATTCGAATTTTTTTATTTATCATTAGACCTGTCCCTGAATTTCTTGTATTTCATGTAGTGGTGGTAATCTGAGTTGGTTCCACATGTCCCATCCGAATCATTGTGCGATATGCACTTGTGGTTAAAATGTATTAAAGTAATTTTATTGCGAACTGTAGTTTTCGCTTTTCTGTGGGCCCTACCGATTGATCTTGCGGTAAATGAAATTATATTCCGTTACGCTAAAATATTTTGACGTCGCATGTGACTCAGTTTCGTATGTTTCAGCGCAACAGAACATAGTTTCATTCACTAAATGGTCAATCCTTAGTGCCCAGCAAAAGAAGTGAAAAGAGAAAACTATGACTGGCAAAGCAATTGATCTGCCACTGCCTTTTATGTATATTGCTCAACTTAGTATCAGCTAACACAATGGTTTCAGCCTCCAGTTGCACACTTGAAAGGCCCATGTCCTATGTTTTGAGAGCTTTTTCGTCTTTGATGTGGGGAAAAATTCCTGCGCGTTGATATTTTTGAACATTACCCGACACTGCATTGTATTCTCGGTCGAAAATCACCCCGTGTCAGCCACTGTGTGTTGCGACATGACGGGTGTCGTCGCCGTCTCCTGCTCTGCTGAGGTCGCTAAGTGTCCAAAGCGCGCTCCGCCTGCAGCTCTGCTCCTGGCAGTACACGCTGTGCTGAGTCCCTCGGACTTGACGTCATTCAGATTTCATCTGTTCGGATGCCAAATCCTTCAAACTAAAATGTTTAAAAACAGTGCGACTCTTTTTCTGCTCATTTACCGAAGCAACTGATACAGTGGCAACTTCACATCGCAGTCATCAGTTAACTGCCCGACGCATCCAGTTCAAACTTCGTTCACAAGAATCACCTTTACAATCTGAAAAATTCTACAGTACTTCAGAAAAATTAACCTCCCGCATTAAACGAAGACAGTAATTTTTGCACGAATGACTGTCGCAGGCGTAAACTGTGCCTGATCTGATACTCGCGCGTCGTTCGACTTGCTATTGGGGACTCGAGGGTTTTGCAGCCCAGCACGATTACTGAATTTCTACCCAACAGCCTGCCCACGGAATTAGACAGAGCTCCCTCTTTAGCTCTAGGACTTATCAGTATCTTGTTCCTGCTTTAGTGTACTTTTAGCCTTATAAGTGGAACACATGCTCGAGGCATAGCAGTAAGATGCACCCCTACCTAACGAGGTTCGTCACATCTCACGCGGCTGCTCCTTTGCTAAATATGCTGCTGTCCACTAAAATGGAAACACAACGAAGAATGGCATTTAACAAAATATTACTTACTGTCCGTATACAGCATGGTACGAAACATAAATGATTAAATCTGTAGGTGATATGGGCCGTCGGTTTCCCAAGGTGGAATGTCTTGCTCGTATTTGTAATATCAGCCAACAGGGCCTTGTTGTGTTGCTACTGCGAATGTCTCAAAACGAGAGGAAACTACAACCGCTATATTTTCCCAAGAAGATGTAAATCTGCTGCATCGTTAAATGGTGATGGTACGGTCTCAGACCAAATATTACGGACGTAAAATAATAGCCCATACCGATCTCCAGGCTGGGACTACTCTAAAGTGTGACGTAATCAGAAGAACGAAACTGGAATTCTACAGGTTGGAGTACGAAGCGTTAGTGCCCTCAAGTAGGTAGGTAGGTTAGATAATTTAAGAAGAGAGATGGATACGTTCAAGTTAGATATAGTGATAGAAGTGAAATTCGGTAGCATGAAGATCAAGACTTCTAGTCAGGTCAGTATGGGATTCAAAAAAATGGTTCAAATGGCTCTGAGCACTATGGGACTCAACTGCTGTGGTCATAAGTCCCCTAGAACTTGGAACTACTTAAACCTAACTATCCTAAGGACAGCACACAACACCCAGCCATCACGAGGCAGAGAAAATCCCTGACCCCGCCGGGAATCGAACCCGGGAACCCGGGCGTGGGAAGCGAGAACGCTACCGCACGACCACGAGATGCTTGCTCAGTATGGGATTACCAGCACTAAATGAAATAGAGCTAATGCAAGAACAGGTCTAATAATCAATAAGAGGATTTGAATGTATGTAACCTACTACCAGAAGCATAGCAAATGAATCATCTGAGGAAAAGGTATGTACGAATGTAACACTCCTCAAAGGAGTACAAGTTCATAAGCCTGCTAGCTCAGCAGTTGGTGGAGAGAGTGAGACAGTGTATGTTGAAATAAATTATTGAAGTGGTTAATGGCGACGAAAATTTAGTTGTGATGCAGGAGTGGAATTCTATTAGAGGAAGAGGAAGAAAAATGGTAGGAGAACGAGGACTGGCATGGCGGGTTTTTGCAGTGATCATAGTTTCATCGTTGGTAACATTTAGTAATACTGAAGAAATTCCAGGGAGGTGTGGCTTTTCGCATATGGGTGTTTGATAAATTTAAATTACCATTGGTCGTGGAGATTTCCAAATGGAGCATTAGGTAACGAAAGAAATGCACTTTGTCAGGCTATACACATATCATTTTTATTTTTTGAAAGGAATAATCGGTGGCAAGATTTGTGTGTGCTTTATGTGCATGTTTGAAAGGGTAAAACTCGTTTCACGAATTTCCCGCAAACGTGACCTCAGTTTGAAGTCAGTCACTATATGGACGACCACATGATCGGCTATCGATTTTGTGACAAGGAAGGATATGAATGGTATTGCACGTCGATTCCCTCGCAGCAGTTTAAACTTTCCTCTTAGGTTCCAGCCTAACCTCATACTCGAAACACGGCACTTATTCGGAAACAGAGAGTCAAAAATATTTACGAGAAGAAGGAATATGATTGTTATGGTTACTTGCTTCACTCGCAGCAATTTGAGCTCGCACATGTTCCTGCATAGCCACGCACTCGGAAATTGCTATTTATTTCGTCTTCACACAAAATGTAAATAACATCTTTTATTGCGCAAGTTACTTCTATTACATTGGCAAGAGAGTCGGAGAATGTGCTACCAAAGATAACATGACAAAAATATTTGCATGTCATGTGATGGGAACCCACAATTTTCGACTCCAGGGACCCCTCCGTTATCTATTACACTAACAGTTAATCATGTGAAGTTTGTCCCAGGTAATCATATTTTCTCCTGAATGTATACATCGTTGGTGCGTTCTTAAGTTGCATTATACGATAATGATGACGTGTTTGTAATAAATTATGAGCGCTCTGCTAACTTAGAACTACATACTACAAATTATAAAACAAACGTGTTTCATACTTAAACTGGAAATTATTGACGATAATAACTCACATCTGAGAGAGCACTTTTATATGAAGGCATTAACCATCGATAAATCATTACGTAACATTTTATGATTGCAGTAATTATAATATATCTATCCAAGAATGACGTGGTTTTGAAATTCTTCAGTGCTTGCACATTAACTCTTGTCAGTGGCCCGTACCGAAGGCTACCGAAAGCTGATAGCCGATCATGCGTTCGTCGATATTGCGTGTGACCTCAACATGACGTCACGTTTGCGGAAAGTGTGTTGAAATAAGAGCTACCCTGTTGGGAAACATAGCACGGAGTAAACGATTGTTCATATTATCAGTCCTTTGCTACTCAAAATTCTAACGGGAGAAAGCAAATATGCCCCAAGCCCGGACACAAGAATAGCAGCATCCATGAACATCGCCACTGACGAAGCGTTTTAAAAAGTACAGGATTTTCCGAAAAGAATATATGTATTACAAAGTATTATGTTGTCCAAACTATCGATCACTGCGCCTTGGTTCAGCTATTGCAGAAACGAATACATAGTCTAGTTCATATTAATAGCCGCTACATGTCAGTGGTCTCCTGTTTTCTTTGGTAAGCGTGATATGTTTAAATGGCTACCCCACAGCTGAAATCATTTTGAGTTCTAGAGTTTGCGAATTGCAGTTCCGTGGTTACAGTGCAAAGACGTTTCAGGTTGAGGTAACAAATTGATGCAGATGGTATCGACAGTTTCTAGATACGGGATGTGTGTGTGAAGGAAAGAGTCCCGTCCGGCCTCGTGTTCCTGAAGAAAATGTTGCACGAATTCAATCTGTTTTCCAACGCAGTCTCTCAAAATCAACTCGTCGTGCCAGTCGGAAGCTACAACTGCGTACAATAACAATTTGGCGTGTTTTGAGACTTCAGTTGGTTATGAAGCGGTACAAGTTACAGCTGTTACAAGCTCTGCGTCCTGTTGACTAACGCAAACGTGTGGCATTTTGTAACGAGATTCTCGACACTATTGACAATGATAACACTTTCGCACAACGAATCGTGTTCAGAGATTAAGCGACCTTCCATGTTAGTGGTCAGGTAAACAAAGAGAGTGTTCGAAATTGCGGCCATAGAACCCGCATGCAGCCACTGAACGAGATTCGCCCAAAGTCAATGTGTTTCATGTGATATGCCGATCATCTGTTTACGGCCAGTTCTTCTGTGATGGAAACACGGTTAACGGTCAGTAGTATGTCACTATGTTACAAAACTGGTTGTTTCTGAGACTGCACGAGGACAACTTCACTTTTCAACAACACAGGGCATCCACTGGCTGGAGTCGCCAAGTACGTGAATATCTGAATGAAATTCTACCGAACCGTCGGATTGGACATCAAGGAGCGGGCGAGTTGGCATGCCTCAGCTGGGCTCCACGGTGACTGCACTCGACACCCTCTGACCTCTTCCTGTGGGGTTTCGTTAAAGACAACGTGTATCTACGACCACTCCAACAGATCATGGAAAAGTTGAAGAACCGAATCCGTACTGCTGTAACATCAGTGACGAAGGACATGCTTGCCCAAATATGGGAGGAATTTGAGTATCGATGTGTTACTGTTCGTGTCACTCATGGAGGACATATTGAACTTATTTAATCTGAACTTGAGAGGTTTGTAAATATGAGTGTAAATTTCATATTTGTATTTCGTAAGGTTTAATAAATACATGCACTCGAAGTAAATATATTCTTTTTGAAACACCCTGTAATGGCGAAATGAGAATATCTTGGTAAAATTAGTTTTATTCGGTTCCGTAATGTGAAAATTGCCAACATAATATCACACGCCAATGAGGGAAACATAGCATCTGAAATTAAAGAGAAAACGAGATCAGTACAGGACGCACAGGGCCGCCTCGTGCAAGGCAGCCACCTGTCGCCAGACACCCCTGCTGTGCTCGCGGGCTGAGACTGCCTTCCAGAGCCATCGCTTACTTCACGCAGTGCTGTATTTCAAAACGCCGCTTCACTGCAGGCGAAGCCCGTCCTATCACTGGCGACCCAGCGTCCCCGATCCGTGACCCGGAAAATCAGCGTCTTTATCTTTTCCTCAGAGGAAGTCACTCACCAATGAAGTTCGCGAATTGCTTTGACTCAGACTCTGCATCTGCGGGTGAAAGATTTTCCCTCTTCTACGAAAAGCAAAGAATCCCTGAACGAGGAGAAAATCTTTAAAAAAATCACTTCTCCAGCATCTGTATTACAAGGCTAGCAATTCTCCCCGCTTTCATTTTATTAAGTCCATTCAATTTTTAGTACTTAAATTTATATTACACAAATCTGTTATTTTATAGCGATTTTGAATATTTTCCGTGGAATTGTCTCCATGTTACAAAATACACACATTTGTCCAGCAGACTTATGGTAGGCTTAATTTCTACAAATATAATTTCATACAAACAAATTATAAGCTACAGGTTTAGTGTGATTGAAAACAGCTCATTACACCAATATAAGTGACAACAGGATCAATTTTTTTAATAATCATTACACTAAATCATCTTGTTACTTTCATTCCACCTGAACCAAAATCACATGGGCTCTACTGGAGAAAGCAAACAAACGACTGCCTCGAGCATCGGCCACGTCGTACAGTTCGGCATATCCTTTGGTGGAATCCTCATATGGCAGTCAGTTGGTGTCACTTTTCAAGGACAGAATAGCAGCAGATGCGCGGGACGAACAGCCCTGTACTTCTGCTCATGGATTTGAAATCAGGATTCAAGATACCAGTTTGCCTCGTTCCTTGTACTTTCGCAGATATTTTCTCCCTCACTGAAAGCGCAACTGAGGCAGATTTGATCACACTGGCAAAAGTATAATAACAATTTGTGCGTTCCGAGATGTATTGAAAAGAAATGTGACAAGTGTGAACGAATGTGGGAGAGCGTGTTTCACGGCCAATGTGCGGACGAAACAGCAACCAGACATTCTAGGCCTTATGCTGCCGTAAATCTAGAAGAAAAGGCTGCAAGAATCTATTGGTAATATCTGGACATAGTGATGGGACAGATATCAGATTCTGTACTTGCGTTCTATTAATTGCGCAACGTTTAAATGCACATAATTTTGATCAATGTAAACAGTATTAATTGAAACTTGGACACAATCACTTTAAGGTTGATTTGGACGATTTTTCTGCACCTGCTTCTTTTTATCCTTTTTATCGTTCTCTGCACAGCCGGTGGTTGCACATATTTCCGGAGAAATGGTGGTGATTTCTTGGATTTTATCGTCAAATGGACTTATGAAAAGTTTGCTCAGACGTGTTGTGCAGTGTCTCTCGTATCCCGATATATCGCGCCTCGTCGCGCTTTCCAGTTCCGAGCACAAAACGAACACGTACTGATGGCTAAAACAACAGACACACGCTCCAAGTGAGGAGTGTGTGCTGTAATTTGATTTCATTATGCTGAGGGATTCAGCCTGATTTCATGCGGCCCATGAGAAACAGCCGTGACGTGTGATATCAAGGAGTGGCAGTCATGCGAGATATTTGAAGCAGGATGTTCATGATGCAGGTGGTCAGGGAAAGAAGCGAATGTCAGCTGATGCTCTTGTTCACTGATTGGATAAGGCGGTTCGAGAAAATTGTCCGTAAGGGACAGTTCAGAAGAAGCGAAGAGGAACGCTGTCTTTAGGCAATGTTCCTTTTCATGAGAATGCTCATCAGCACACTACAGCTGCTATGAAGACGCTCGTGCAGAGTTTCAAATAGGAAGTCTTTGGTCTCCCTCCATAACAGCCTCGATTTTGCTTTTCCACTGACGACAGTGTGGGGCTGTGTCGGATGCCTCCCTGAAGTCAAGGAAAACGTCAGCAACCTGGCCACCGGTGTATACACCGTCCTGGGCCTCACGGAAGAACACAGCGAGCTGAGTATTGCAGGATCTCTATATATGGAATCCATGTTGATTTTTATATAGCAGGTTTCTGTGAGCGTAATACATATTCCATAATTCTTGGTTGATGTCAACGATACAGGCGTATCATATTTACCTCGGTCTCATGATCCTTCTTCGAAATGAAAATGCCCTGCGCTTCTTTTCAGTCGCTTGCTACTCTTCGTTGCTCCATGCGACCTACGATAAACAGCTCGTCCTTGTTCAGGTTTCAGCGCTGTTTTTCATCTTCCTGCCATTGGAACTTTCAACAGCACGCCACTGACAGTATGAACACTCGTTTGCTCCGTGTTAACTTCAAAAGATAACATGAGGCAAGGGAACCTTCAGATAGTCAGTTCTGATCTAGCGAAAAAATTCGAATGTAAGGAAGGAGAAGGACATATCCAAACCTAAAACAGGAAGACATTTGGAACATCTTCCCCAAACCCTACCAACGACAACGCCGTTTAAAACAGGATAATGGCGTATGACCTGATAAAACTCGTTGTTTCACTTGAATATGATCGATCTAACGTGAAAATTATCAACATAATGTTGCACGCAGTTTAAAACGGCTGGACGAGAAAATTTCAGGCCTGGATCTAGGAGAGATCGCAATTTCACTGGGCGCCCAGCCATATTCTTGAAAAAAATCATCCACCGCATGTTGTTTATCGATCATTCATATGATTCTGAAACGCATACGAGTTGTTTCTTGAACATTTTTGAACAATTTCTGAGTTTATGTGGTTGATTGGGTGTGCGAATGAGCAGCGTTGTTGTTATTACTAGCGAAATCCATAAAGTCGGACTACCAGGTAAGAAAGATCACATATTATGTTGTGGGTGTATCCAAGAAAAGGAAATTTTGACAGAAAGTGTTTGCGAAAGCGCTACAATACCAGTTGTTATTGTCCAGTTAGTAGCCACATTAAGTTCTGTACTCGGTAAAGTGCGGAAAACGCGCCGTACGAACACGTAATGACGCCTAATCCTTGACTAAAAGCGGGATAACTGAACCTGCGCTGCTGGCAGGGTTACTGAAATTAACCAGAGAATAAGTTTTGGCAATGGCAGCAATAGTTGTGATGAAAAGATTGTGTGTTAGAACGAGGAAGGAGAAGAAACGGGGAGACCTCACAAATTATAAGGAAGAATTTGACGATTCCATAATTGCATCAAAAATTCCGTACTACTACTTGTCGATCTCATGCTTGAGGAGATGGAGTCTATGAACGAAATGTGAAACTATTTCTTAATATAAGACTTTTTGCTTGTAGTAGCCCACAATAGGCATTTTATATTAGTAATTCATGAGTTATCTTCTGCTGTGTTATTTATTTAAATGAAGTACACAGAAATGACCATTTATGCAAAAACAGTGTCACTTATCTGGTGTGTGTTACAAATGTTGCAATATTAGAAAGGTACATTTCCTTTTATCTAGTAGACAGTGGCGAAATAGACGTAATCAAATCGAGAAACCACACCGGTCTTGGGTACTATTTGTGTTAACACAGCTTTTTCAGTATCAGACAGGAACATTTTGATTTTTCATGTAGCAAAACGTTTGACGGACTTTGGTGAGGTAATGGATTGTTTCGCAGAAATGCAATCACGCCGTGTAAAGCTGTAGCGAGATTGGAGTCAAAAAAAGAAGTGCTAGGACATTCGAAGAAATGTGTACTGTCTCGATTGCTTCTTGTTTTTACTGGTTTTACGTTTCCTATATGTAACTTTGTGTAACACAAATGTGAAAGTTATTAACTAGTAGATTGTTTGGAGATGAATGCTGGCATTTACCGTCTTGTAAAGTCATCAGAGGACCCAAACGAATTGTAAAATGATTTAGATAAGATATCCGTATGGTGCGAAAAGTGGCAATTGATCCTGAGTAAAGAAAAATGTGTAGTTACTCACATGAGTACTAAAGGAAATCTGCTAAATTCCGTGGGCGATAAGTCACTCAAATCTGAAGATTTTAAATTCAACTAAATACCGAGGAATTAGAATAACAAATAACCTAAATAGGACCGATCATGTAGATAATGTGAAACGTCCCCTTTGAACAATTGCACATGACTGCTTAAACCGACACACAATATTTTTAGCGCAACGCAATCTGACTTTCAAAAATCCCTACAAAAGAATTGCCCTGACTAACATTAACCTATACTTTTCACAAATCACTTACCTCACAAAATCTTCGTTACTCTAACTACTGCAATTCAGCGAGCGCCACTACTGCTAGCTAAATAAAAGATTCAAACTACGGAAGGCACTAACTACTGATAGGCATAGTTAGCCAATGAAAGATTTTAATAGAGAACAAACAATGGATTTACCTTAATAATGTTGAAAAATCATAATATACATAGCA
This sequence comes from Schistocerca nitens, assembly GCF_023898315.1. Lineage (NCBI taxonomy): Eukaryota > Metazoa > Arthropoda > Insecta > Orthoptera > Acrididae > Schistocerca > Schistocerca nitens. The sequence continues at coordinate 141,230,381 of NC_064624.1, read as the reverse complement.
GTTCATGACATCCAGTCTTACAAATTTCAAAACTCCGCCATTTATCTCCCCACATCCACCACTGCTGGCGGCTCACCTTCAACTGCGCAACGCTACGCGCTGTTAACATCCAGCTGCCCAACACTACAATGGCAGACAACAATGCAAACTAGCCACATACTGCACACAGCACAGCCAGTGATTTTTATACAGAGCGCTACGTAAAGTTGCCAATAAGAAAACATAAACAGCCTACTTACAAATGTTGTAGGTAGAGCAAACCAAAGACTGCGATTCATTGACGGAACGCTCAGAAGGGGAAACAGGTGTACTGAAGAGACTGCTTACACTTGTCCGCCATATTCGGGAATATTGCTTTGCGATGTGGGATCCGCATGAGGTGGGACTGACGGACGACATCGAAAAAGTACAAAGAACGTCAACTCGTTTTGTACTACCGTGAAATAGGGGAGATTGTGTCACAGACATGATACGTGAATGGGAATATTAATCATTAAAACAAAGGCGTTTCTCTTGCTACGGGACCTTCTCCTGAAATTTCAATCACCAGTTTTCTCCCCCCGATACAAAACATTCTGTTGGCGCCCACCTACAAAGGGAAAAATGGTCATCACGATAAAATAAGATAAATCAGGGCTCGTACGGAAAAATCTCGTTTTTCTCGCGCGCTGTTCGAGAGTGGAACGATAGAGAGACAGCTTGAAGGTGGCACCTTCTGCCAGGCAATGTAGTGAGATTAGCAGACTAATCACGAAGATGTAGATTTAGGCAATAAAGAGTGCAGATTTTCTGAAGAGTTCTTATTGGTTCAAATGGCTCTGAGCACTATGCGACTTAACTTCTGAGGTCATCAGTCGGCTAGAACTTAGAACGAATTAAACCTAACTAACCTATGGACAGCACACATATCCACGAGGCAGGATTCGAACCTGCGACCGTAGCGGTCTCTCGGCTCCAGACAGCAGCGCCTAGAACCGCACGGTCACTCCGGCCAACAGAGTTCTTATTCTCCACGTCACAAATAACGCAACCAAGTATTAATTGGGATTTATTTTCCAAGAGGGTTAGGATGTCATATAGGTCGACTGTGGGCAGGAGAGGCACCACAGGACTTTTCAACTTCCACTGTCCTGAATATACGCTTCATGGCTTCCAATACAAAATATACAAATTTGAATAGCATAGAGCGGAATACAGCGTCGTGCGGGAGGAGACTGCACTTTGGCAGACTTAAGACCGAATAACATGTCTTACATATCCTCGAACGTATATCTTTCATATTTCGAACTCATCAGAAAGATGCGCGCTGAAAAATGAACACATGTTGAAACCTTCCCGTCTCCTCTATACCTCTTTTGTTAATGATAACCTTCCCTTTTACAATAACCTATGTAACCTTCCCTTAGGATTTCTATCTCTTGCTTAATAATAACAAATGAAATCTTCCCTATGAAATTTATTCTCTTTCTCAATCTTCGCATACAAATTTAATTGTTGCTTATTAAAAGTGATTTTCTGATTATTTCGACGAAACATAGAATGTGTCGTCGTCGTGGCCCTCAGTCGTTATCTGCAATAACCCAAAACTGTTCCTTACCTTTTTTACTGTTACTGGACCGCTACCTGACTGCTACATCGAACTGCGACATGAATATACTTACTCTGGTTTACTATACTCTATTAGCTGCTGGTAGGCTGTCATAATAAGTGGCTGTGTTTATTACCAAAGCTGACGTTATTATTTAATAGCAAAGCTGACGTTATTCTTTAATTAATTTGACTGAAGTTACGTAATTCATAGTTACACTTTTTCTTGACACCAATAAAATTATTGCAAAGTTTTATGTCGATGGTTTTTGGGATGGATTGTAATCAGTAATGCAACATTGCTGGCAAAAATTAATTATATTATGGAAACGCTCCTAATATTTACTGTTGGTAATGAAATGATTTTACAAACGTTCAAATGGGACATACTTTTTACAATAATCTTACAACTAGCATTGCGCAAACATACCTTCACTAGTCTTGAGTTTCGCAAAGAATTAATTCAATAATATTAGTTCCTCTTATTATAATAGTTAGCTGATGTCTCTGTGCATCTGTTTATGATCTCTTGTAAATCATAGCTGGTGGCTGGCAGGCACACCGCTCCTCTCAACCTCTCGCTTCAGACCTGCTACCGACTCGCTTCACATCTCACTTACTACTGACTTCCTATGAACGCTAAAGTGCGGTCTCTCCTGCCAACAATGCTTTCAGGTGCAATCCCTGCTACCATTACAAAAGGTATCAATGCACGGTCTTTCCCGCTCTTTTCTTAAAATGTATCCATACGCGGTTTCTCCCTCCCTTTTTCAAATTATATCAATAATACTTTAGTGCAGATATTACCTGCTACCACAATTATTTCCAACATGACAAATAATAATTATTCCTACTTAATTCTATTAATAAAATATAAACATCTTTCATAAATTGTGATTTGACAATAGACAATAGAAATATAAACGTCTTACAATGTTTAAAAATCGTTTTTTTTTTAATTTTTTGTGTCCTATCGCAAACAGACGATGGGTTGAGGGGAGGGTAGATGCCACTATCAAGTTTTTGCACCAGTTGGGAAATATCGTCGACCTGGGGCTGGCAAACAAAAAGAAGAAACGAGTACAGTACGAGACGAAGGAGCCGCTACGTTCCTGCCGCGCTCGACATGCTGCGCCTCTGCGAACTGGAGCAGCCTCTCCGGTGCACTGCGGACGCGTCCGCCTTATCGGTGTGACGTAGGAAGCCGTCGATTTAAGGAAGCCGAGGCGCCCCATATCGCTAGCGAACCAGCGCCTCAGACCGCTAACAGTCGCTATCAACGTTTATTTATTTATTTTTTCGTGAGAAGTAATTACCCACCAGCACAGTTGAGCAACAAACAGCGTAACTGCGGCCCAATGATTTGTTGACTGTTCTTCCAACGGGTCTGCGGAGGAGGAAAAGGAAGTAAAGAGGCCCTTTGTTTGCATAATTTATGATATGTTCAATACACAGGTTCACATAAAATTACGAGGGCTATTCGGAAAGTAAGGTCCGATAGGTTGCGAAATGGAAACCACGGTAAAAATCAAAAATGTTTTATTTGCAACAGTTAGATACACCTTACAGCTACTTATCTCCATAGTCGCCGATCCGACTTAGACGTGTATCGTAGCGTTGTACCACCTTTCCAATACCCTCGCTATAGAAGGCAGCCGCCAGTGCTCTCCGCCTATTCTCTACGCTGGCCTACGGCTCGTTGTCTTGTGCCAAAATCTTGTCTTCATAGCCAGCGGTTCGTGTGAGCAGAGATGAAACTCAGAGGGAGACAATTACGGGCTGTATTGTGGGTAACCAAACATTTCCAATTGAAACGATGCAGGAGCATCTTCATTGCCCCTGCAGAATGAGGCTGAGAATTGTCTTGAAGAAGAAACAGCACGACAGTTATGTAATGTTAGCTGCATAGCTTCAGGCGAAATTTCTCACCAGGCCCTCGTACTTGGCGGCAGACACTATTTTCTAGACATCTTTACGCACTCACTGCGAGCTCAGAAATGAGAAGAGCGACGTGATGCTAACTGGGGTTATACTAGAGACACTACCCAACACATCTGTGCAAAGCTTTATCGGATTTTCATAGTCGTTTCCATTTCGCGACCGATCGGACCTTACTTTCCGAATAGCCCTCGTATTTCACCGTTTTACTTATACAAGCTGTATCAGAAAGAATAATCCGATTTGGTAACTCTACATTTTTGATTACTGACCCTATGACTTACCTTAGAAGGTAGGTCAAGGACAGGCAAATCCACATTTCTAGCATTTGTAGACTTAGAGAAAGCTTTTGACAGTATTGCTGTAATTCTCTCCTTCAAATTCTGAAGGTGGCAGGGGCCAAATACAGGGAGCGAAAGGCTATTTACAATTTTTACAGAAACCAGATGGCAACTATAAGAGTTAAGTGGCATAAAAGGAAAGCAAAGGTTTGAGAAGGGAGTGAGACAGGCTTGTAGCCTGTCCCCGATGTTATTCAATCTGTATATTGAGGAACAGGTTGGGAAGCAAACGAAAAATTTGGAGTTGGAATTAAAATCCATAGAGCAGAGATAAAAACCTCTCGGTTTTCCGATGACACTGTAATTCTGTCAGAGGCAGCAAAGGATGAGGAACAGTAGTTTAACGAAATGGACAGTGTCTTGAAAGGAGGAACAGCAAAACGAGGATAATGGAATGTTGTCGAATTGAATCAGATAATGTTGAGGGAATTAGACTATGAATGAGACACAATGTGATAGATATGTACTGCTATTTGGGCAGTAAAAAACTCATGATGGTAGAATTACAGAGCATGTAAAATGCATACTGGATCTGGCAAGGAAAGCGTTTCTGAAGAAGAGAGATTTGTTAACATCGAGTATAGATTTAAGTGTCAGGAAGTCGTTTCTGAGAGTATTTGTATGGAGTGTAGCCATGTATGGAAGTGAAATATGGACGATAACTATTTTAGACAAGAAGAGAACAGAAGCTTTGGAAATGTGGTGCCACAGAAGAATGCTGAAGATTAGATGGGTAGATCACCTACGTAATGAGGAAGTACTGAACACAACTGGGGAGAAGAGGAATTTGTGGCACAACTCGACTAAAACAAGGGATCGGTCAATGGGACATGTTCTGAAGCATCAAGGAATCACGAGTGTAGTGTCGGAAGGCAGCGTGGAGGACAAAAACCATAGAGAATAACAAAGACATAAATACACTAATCAGATTCATAAGAATGTATTTTGCAGTAGTTACTTGAAGAAGCTTGTGCAGTATATAGTAGAATGGAGGACTGCATCCAACCAGTCTCTGGACTGAAGACCACAACAAGAACAACATTTTCGAAACTAATATACATATACGAGAGTCGTTCAATAAATAATGCCCTACATTTTTTGCCTCCGAACATACTTATTGTTAAGAGCCAGAATTAGGTGACAAGCAGCGCGGGATTAGCCGAGCGGTCTCGGGCGCTGAAGTCATAGACTGTGCGGCTGGTGCCGGCGGAGGTTTGAGTCCGCCCTCGGGCATGGGTGTGTGTGTTTGTCCTTAGGATAATTTAGGTTAAGTAGTGTGTAAGCTTAAGGACTGATGACCTTAGCAGTTAAGTCCCATAAGATTTCACATACATTTGAACATTTAGGTGACACAATACATCAATATTGTCCATGTCCTATGTTTCTACGTAGCCTCCATGCCGATTAATGGCCACACGCCAACGTTGTGGAAGAGCATGTAATCCCTGCTGGTAAAAGCTCTTGACCTGTAGACGAATCCATGTTTTCACTGCATCATTGACACTCTCGTCATCTTCGAAGTGTGTTCCCCATAGAGAATCTTCAAGTGGCCCAAAGAGGTGGAAGTCAGAGGGTGTCACGTCTGGACTGTAGTCTGGATGATACAATGATGTCCAATCTAATTCTGCCATGTGTTCCCAGGTTCTCTGCCTTTTGTGTCGGTGTGCATTATCGTGTTGGTGCAAGGTTTCTGCTGGCTTCTTGTCTGATCGAACACGTCGGAAACGGTTCGCGAGCTTATTCAGAGTCTTTACGTACGCCCCTGAATTGATGGTTGACCCTCTAGGCATCTCATCCATGAGCATGACGCCATTACAATTCCTGAAGAGTGTCACCATGACTTTTCTGGAAGATGGCGTTGTCCTCAATTTCTCCTTTTGCGGTGAACGAGCATGATGCCACTCCATGGACTGCCTTCTTGTTTCTGGCGCACCCAGCCTTCGACCCCAGTAACGATCCGAAGGCCTCTCCGTCTGTCTCAAAACGCTCCAACAATGCAGGTGAAACGACCTTGGTTTGAATCTTGTGGTCCGCTGTGAGCACTCGTGGAACCCATCGTGAGCGCCCATTTCAATATCGCAGAGCGTCGATCACTGCAGACGCACTTCCAATGCTGACGAACAACTGTAGAGCCAATTGTCGAGTTGTGTTGCGCCGGTCGGCACGAATAATGGCATCCTCACGATTCAGCATGTCTGGAGCAGTGGCTGTGACAGGACGTGCCGAGCGTGGCTGACCGTGGAGCTCTGTTTCTGCATTTCCTGGGGCTGTAACTTTATTTACACATCGCCCAGCTGTACTCCTATCAACTGCAGCATCGCCATACACTGCACACAAACGTTTATGGATGTTAACAACGGTTTGTTTTTCTGCACACAAGAATTCAATAAAAGCATGCTGCTTGTAACGTGAGTCGTATGTAGACGCAATTTAAACGCTGTACTAAGGGTGTGACATCTGCCGCTACTTCTTCGCACACTGAACAAACATAAAATGTAATGCAGGAACAAGGACATTTGTTTGTGTATATTAATGGCTTATTAAAATAATGTGCGGCGTTACTTACTGAGCTACACTGTTACAATGAATATTCTTTTTTGATTAACAGGAAACTCAGAAAGTCTTTTTTCATGCCTTTTCTTAGGTGTTCATTATACACCCCTTAGGTGAATGGCATAGTCAATCGGGTATTCAAATTCTTCCACACTAAAGTGAGCAAGTCATGAATTACAGCTTCCACAGATGCTGTTATGCGATGTCTCAGTATATTGTTGCTGATAACCGAGGCACATAGAGTCTTTTATAAGCCCGCCGGAGAAATATCACATACAATCAGGTTCGGTGACCTTGGAGGGCTGTAATGTATGGCTGAATTATACGGTCCATCGCTACCAATCCATCGTTCGGTGATTCTTTGATTTAAAAATTCCCGCACATCAAGATGCCAGTGTGGCAGTGCCCCATCCTGTTGGTAAATGGAGTCGTCTGAATATGGGGTACGGAACAACCACATGAAGTTGTATTGTACAACATGAGAGTAATTCTCCAAAATTTGATGTGTTTTGTGTTGTTTCACAGGAAAATGTGTACCGTCCATCTTTCTTTGCCGAGAACACTGTTAACTGAAGCACATATCTCGATACGCTTCAGAACTTTCTTTTCCCACAGTTTTAGGATGAAGGGGAGGGATGTTAGAAGTCACCATTGATGTTTTTATTATTTCTTTTCATTGGTGGAAACCGGACAGCCTATCAGAATTATATAACAACGATGTCTGCTGGTATATAACAAACAATGTTTTCTGATTCAGCAGTAAACTTAAACACCCTGAAGAAGGTGGCTTGCAACAGGAACGGAAACGTCGGTAGTTTTATATATATTGACAATGCGGTCACGAACCCACCAAAAAATTTTGTTGAATGTGACCATGGCCGCGAAAGCCTACGTTTATAAATGTACCTGAGTACAGGCGTACGTGGAAGGTGGAATTACGAGTGCACAGAGTTTGTAGTGGAGGTAGATTAACACGTAGCTTGGTAAAAAGATGGCGGATAAGCAAATGAATATAATGGGAAAAAAATTTCAGAAAGACTAGGAGAAGTAGGAGGAGATTTGATAAGAGATATTATACTGGGATAACAATTTGGCAGTTCTGTGGAAGTCCTAAATCGAAAGAATGACCATGGCGTAGACGTACATTGCTTCTGAATTATTGAGGCGCGTGGGAGAGCCAGGTATGACCAAATTACTCTACCTCAGACTTCGGAAATAATGCAGTAAATGCAATACTAAAGAAAGCAGGTGATGGTGTGAATACTATGGAACCATCAGCACGGCTCCAAGATATGACATGAATTATCTCCTGACGAGAAGGCCACGTCGGGAAATATCAGTCTGGATTGCTGAGAAATGCTGGAAAACGTAACTTCAGTAGAGGCAGCCGTTTGTATGGAATGAGCACAAGGCGGTAGGTCGTGTCGGGATGTGATAAATTGGCAAAAAGGTCCTATCGTGTTTGTACTTGCCTCTGTCCGTATGTTGAATGAAGCTGGTTCATTTGTACATAGATATCCAAGGGGAATGGTACACTACACGCAGCCACGCATTGCGGCGCAAGGACAGTGCTCGTAACAAGGTCCTAATTGACAGGGACCCAATAAGAGGGCCACACGTTGTCAATTGGCAGTCAGTTTCAAAGCCAACAGGAGTTGCTATTGTCAGTTAGTGTGGTGTGCGTACTGTAAGACCTCCGGTACACACACCATCAGATTATTTGACTTGTCGCTCTAACGAAGATGGAGAGTGTCAGCAATATGTCTCATGGTCTTATCGTGGCGTGTTTATCCTCTGCCGTTAGGTTAGACGATAGAAATGTCACTTGCACGCTTAGAGTAGCAGATTGATGGTGACCAACTTTAAACAGAACTTGATTAATTTTCACATACATGTATTAAAATAATAAAAAATGTAGACATTATGTAACTTGATTCTGGATGCTGTTGACGATTGACAATCTGAAGTTCCGATGGTCTTGGTACGTTAAGCCTATTCTCACATATCTCTGATACTTGACAAAGTGTCTATTCATTTTTCATTGCTATGTACAGGAATATGGTAATCTTATAAGGCGCAGACTGAAACTTGACTATAGACTGGTACAGACTAATGCAGACTGGTACAGACTGGTGCAGACAAATGCAGACTGACTAAGCGGAGGACTGTACACTCGTTATAATACCTCGGGGGTTCAGGTATCACTGTGCGAGTGTGATCCACGAGGAGAAAAGTTCTATGTTAGCAGCAATCTCATTGGCTGCATTACATATTAATACACGGATCGGCGGAAGCAGAATTTGGTCCGTCTCTAAGGCAGCGCCATCTCGTACTGCGGAGACGCCTGCGCTGTTGTACTTAGCAGGCCGCGCTCTAGTGGGAAAGTTGTGTACGCACTGACTACGCAGAACTATGTACACAACAGTTAGTACGTACCATTCTCAAAAAGTTTCCCAGAGAACATAGAGAAGGGTACTGCACCGAGAGCACACTTGGAATCTGACACTTCACAGTAAAGACGTTTCCCCCAGCATTACTCACGACTGGACACCTCCTGTTGGTCAGCGACCACAGCGATTGGGCAGCAGCTGCCTGGGGCCGTGCAGTGTGCTCAGGCGTCTCGCCGTTTGGCCTCTTGTCAAACGATGCGTGATGTCCAGTCCACTGATGGCGCAACGTGAGGAGGATGCAGAAGAGAGGGCGACACTGCGTTGGAATAAGCACCGTGGTTTTTGTTCACATTAAAAAGCATTACTGGGCCCACGATATACACACATAAAAAAAAAATTGTCACCTCAGTTCCGAGAGTTCCGCAACGTGTACCGAAAATTGGAATGTAGATCAACATACACATCATTTCTGCCATTTTTATTGCTTGTTAAAACCACATATTGCATGAGACCTTCAGGAGCTGGTGGTCAAGATTGCTGCACACACCAGTACTACTAATACCCAGTAGCACGTCCTCTTGCGTTGATGCATGCCTGTATTCGTCTTGGCATACTATCCACAAGATCAAGGCACTGTTGGTCCAGATTGCTTCACTCCTCAACGGAGATTCGGCATAGATCCCTCAGAGTAGTCAGTAGGTCATGTCGTCTATAAACAGCCTTTTTCAATCCATCCCAGGCATGTTCGATAGAGTTCAGGTCTGGAGAACATGCTGACCACTCAAATCGAGAGAAGTCGTTATCCTGAAGGAAGTCATTCAGAAGATGTGCAGGATGGGTGCGCGAATTATCATCCATGAAGACGAATACCTCGCCCGTATGTAGCCGATGTGGTCGGAGGATGGCATTCACGTATTGTAAAGCCATTACGGCTCTTTCCATGACCACCAGCGGCGTACGTCAGCCCCACATAATGCCACCCCAAAGCCGTAGCGACCCTCCACCTTGCTGAACTCACTGGACAGTGTATCTATCGCGTTCATTCTGACGGGGTTGCCTCCAAACACGTCTCTTACAGTTGTCTGGTTAATGGCATATACGACACTCATCTGGGAAGAGAACGTGATGCCAGTCCAGAGTGGTCCATTCAGCTAGTTGTTGGGCCCATCTGAAACGCGCTGCATGGCGTCGTGGTTACAAAGATGGACCTCGCCAAGGACATCAGGAGTCAAGTTGCCCATCATGCAGCCTAACGCGACGTCCTGTGGCTGCACGGAAAGCATATTCAACATGGTGGCGCTACTGTCAGGGTACCTCCGAGCCAAACTCCGAAAATAGCGGTAATCCACTGCAGTAACAGGCCTTCGGCGGCCTGAGTGAGGCATGTCATCGGCAGTTCCTATCTCTCTCTGTATCTCCTCCATGTCCGAACAACATCACTTTGGTTCACTCCAAGATGTCTGGACACTTCTCTTTTTGAAAGCCCTTGCTGGTACAAAGTAACAATCCACACGCGATCGAACCCTGGTATTGACCGTCTAGGCATGGTTTAACTACAGAAAAAACGAGCTGTATACCTCCTTCCTGGAGGAATGACTGGAACTGATCGACTGTCGGACGCCTCCATCTATTAGGCGCTGGTCATTCATGGTGAAAGGTGGCTACACTGAGCCACAGCGCCAGAGATCGCGCTAGAGAGTATTGTTCTGCCGCCTCCACTGGCAGTGATTATTGAGATGTCGTAGTGGGCAGTGCTTGGGGAGAGCTCGTGGTAGTCAGTGCTTGTTAAGAACTCGTAGCAGAGAGTGTTTGTTGAGATGTGCTAGTAGGGAGTGCTTGCTGAAATGTGATACTGAAAAGTTCTTGTTGAGATGTGGTAATAGCGAGTCGGTGTGGAGATATATTGTAATGATTAGAGTGATTTTGGTCAATATATGAAGGTAACGAAACTTGATTTAGTTTTCATTATTTCCATGTTTTAAATAATGCGTCATTACAGGTTCAGTCAACAAAGCATCTGGCTTGTGTTCTTGTATTAGAGTGTAATTCTGGTTTTCTTGAGTAATTATGGTATTTTTATTTTCTTTAATAAATTCAGTATAAATGATATTTAAAAATTCTTGTGTTGTTGAAGAAGAACCGTGCCAGATGCGTACGTTGAGTCATAGTCCCACACACAGAACAGTTACACTTGTGCTTTGGTTTCGTAGGTTTTATAGTTGCTGGGGACTTAATTAATTAATTGTGTTAATGAAAATTTCCATTGCATTCTTTGTTGTTGTTCTATGCAGTCAGATTGCGTAATAATACTAGTCAGGGCCAACCGTTACGAGACTTCGTAATCGGACAGACAGCTACTAAATCAAAAAATTAAAATTATTTGCATTTTCATAATAATTAAGCCCCCATGCACGTGGCGACCGCTGCTTCGGATCGTCCCTTGGAATCTTCTGATTGTAAAAATAGTAGACAGTAGCATTGTTGTAGTAATTTGTAGTTTATATTGCATGTGTAGATTTGGTAATTGTCATTCTTATAATGGTATTTTTTTCTCAGAATTTGATTTGTTGTCTTGTATACGCGTTTGACAATTTAGTGCAATTATTTCAATTGTTCGAATCGTGTTTGAAGGAAACATTTCGTGTGAATGGTATTGTTGGAGATAAAGAGTCATTGTGTGTAATTTCCGTACAGTGACGAGTTTTGTATATTTTGTAAATGATTACGCGATCAATGAAAAAGGCGAAAATGATGAATAGTGAGAATAACGAAATTGTTAACATGGCGAACTCGCCAACACAGGAGAAAAGGATGATGAATAATGGAGTTGAAAACAATTTAATAAGGCGGTAAAATAGTCCGGAAACAGTTCAAAATTTTTCTCAATCGAAAAATTCTCAGATTGCGTGGTTAACGGCAGAAGAAACGCAGCAGTTGATGAGTGCAATATTAAATTTGGGATCACGGTTAGAAGCCAGGATGGACGCAATGATAGCACGGTTAGGCTCACAAATAGGAACAATTAAAACAGAGATGGGAACTTTACGATCTGAATTAAAAACTGATATGGGAACAATGGAAACACGGTTTGGATCTGAATTAAAAACACAGATGGGAACAATGGAAACACGGTTAGACTCACGAATAGGGACATGTTTCAAAAGCATGAAAGATGAATTAAAGAAAGAAATCAGAGAAGAAGTACAACCGATTTTGAATGCTCACAATAATAGATTAATTGCAGTAGAGATTAGACAAAGGGAACAGGATAGAGAACAGGAGGAAAGAGATCGCGTGATAGTGCAGAAATTTTCAAAGTTAAATTTATAATGTGCACACGATAAGGAAGAAATATTTGAGAGAATCGAGGAATCCGTACCAAATCACAGAATAAATAATCTAACACAACAATATGAACAGTTAACCACCAAATGTGTCAATACTGAAACCCGAGTCGCGACACTTACGGAAGACGTAAATAAACCGAAAGAAAAAATAGGTGACTTATCGGAAAGAGTTGAGGAGATTTCAGATAAATTGACAAATCTTAGTTTACATGGGGACAGAGAGTCGGATGATACAGCTCCATTACCATTTGCAGAAACCGAAGAGTACCAGAACATAAATAAGCATGTTGAAAATCAGGATAAATTTAATGAACGCGTGAAAAGGGAAGTTGAGGCATTACGAAAGCAAGTCAAACAAATTGAAGGGGAAATTGTAGGAAAAGACAGCGAAAGAAATTTGGAATCACAGATAGCAGAGGGGTTTGAAGAAAATAATTTGTTTCATTTACGGAATGCAACAAGAGAGCGCCAGGCGCGCGAACTTGACAATAATCGACTTTCAAACTGGGACAGACGCGGTAGGTCTTTGTCGCCACGAGGCGAAAACGTTGACTATAAACACTTCTTGACTGTTCGGAAGATTAAGATATTTCGCAATTCTAAGAATGACATACATCCATGTGCATGGTTATATCAATTTACGTACGCACTTCCGCCAAATTTGCCACTAATTCACAAACTGAAATTTATGTGCAGCTATTAAAGTCCTCAGGGGATTCACTACACTAAGTGAATATGTGCCGTAGCGATCACAGGGCCCCGAGCTGTAGTGGTGCTATTTCCCTTTTAGTTTTCTGCACCGCTGCCTACTCTTTCACTATTCTTTGCATCTATAAAAACAATTCTTCTACTATCCATCTATCTAGACAGTAGGTAAAAAAAAATTAACCGGATATAACGATTTTATCCAAAAGTGACTTTGGAAATTACCGTTTGGACTGACTATATTTTCTGCAGCATTCATTCGTAGCTTAAATGAAATTTTACCTGTTTATCTTCGTGACAATATTACTTCATATGTTGACGATATTCTTATTGCTAAACGTTCTTGGAGTGAGCACAACAAAATTTTGGATTCATTATTACGTATTTTTGCAAGAGTTGGCATGACAGAGAACTTGGAAAAATCTGAATTTGGTCGTTCTCAGGTGAAACTTCTCGGTCACATTATTTCTACAGAAGGTATTCTTCCTGATCCAGAGAAACTAGACGCTATTCGTAATTATGCTGTTCCTACTACAAAACGTGATGTTCGTAGTTTCCTTGGTGTCCGTAATTTTCTTAGACGCTTTGTTAGATTGGATGATTTGGCCACACCTCGTTTACACATTTCAGTTATGCACACTTTGGTCCCAGAAAATGCTTTCATAAATTACGAGAAAATTGCTACTTCAGTAATATGGAAAAACGTATTCGTTCTGTTCTTGCCAAATGCAAATTATGTCAAAAGGCTAAGCCGCCAACGATTTCTCACAGAGCACCGTTGTTTCCTATCATTCCAGCGAAATTAAAGGACATGGCTGCAGTCGATTTGTTCGGTCCAGTGGTTCGTTCTACTAATGGTTTTGCGTACATTTTCGTAGCAGTGGAATTAACATCAAAATATGTGTGTTTTACACCTTTACGCAAAGCAACAGCTCGTTCAGTATCTAATGCTTTCATCAAACATTTTCTTAAAGAAGTGGGTCATGTTGATAAGGTCATATCAGATAATGGATCACAGTTTCGCTCTAAAGTTTGGCTTCATACTCTACGGCGTCGTAAGATTAAACCAATTTTCATTTCACTTTTTCACCCTCAGTCTAACGCTTCAGAAAGATGGATGAAGGAAATCAATAAATTGTGCCGTCTTTATTGTCATCAGAATCACAGAACTTGGGATCAGTATCTTCATATTTTTCAAAACATTCTGAATGAACTTCCTAATGACTCAACTTCTTTACCGCCTCTATTGATATTAAAAAATAAAGTACCAACAAATCGCATTTCTGAAATCGTTCTTTTTCCGCCTCCACGGAAACTGCGGCATTCTGAAGTTGTCAACCTGGCTCTACGAAATATTGCATCTGCGGCTGCTAGAAGAGAGAAATCAGCGAAACGTCCTGGTCGTTTAAAAATTTTGTCAGTTGGTCAAAAGATGTTAATTAAGTCTCATCGTTTGTCTCATAAAGGAAAAGGCTTATGTCGCAAATGTTTTCTGCTTTATAACGGTCCATATAGGTTTCGCAAAATTATACATGATAATACTGTTGAAGTAGAAACTCTTAAATCTCGGCGCTCTAAGGGAATACATCACATATCGAACGTAAAAATTTTTGTGGAATGACATACTTTTGAGAAACCAACAGTTATACGTAAACATGTGGAGAATGCAAGGATACCGCGCCGTGTTCCGGCGGCGGCACATACTCAAAGCAACAGTCAGTCTGCGCGCCGCACAAGGCAGTCGTTGACCGCAAACAATCACTTTCTACGTCACGCGTCTACAGCTGATCGAGCGCTCAGTGCGAATGCACTGACAGACGTAAACAAATACACGTCTAATTTCTCGGATTAAATTCAGTATAAAGCTATGGTGACTTTATAAATTATGTTATTAACGTTCAGTATTTTTCAGGATACGGTTGTATAAAATATTTAAGACCTTCAGGTAAATTCTGTGCGTGTCCGACGTTAAGACGACTTGCTATGGAGAAAATTTCAGGAAGAGTGTAATTTCGAAGAAAATAGTAATAAACTAAAAAGGGTAACTATTAATTGAGTTTATTTTTCAGGTAACATATTTCCACTTAGGTACGTACTTTAGATGTAATTTGCTGCTCGCGATTACGTGATTCATACTTTGTGCTAAATTTCATGTTCTATGAATTTACTTGTGAAGCGACGTGCTTGTGTACATTTGCTGATTTTGACAATTATTGGTTAATGAACAGGCTTGTTATTTATATATATTATGCATCGCTTGGCTGCTATGCTTTTTCACTGATGTCATATTTTTTTAATTATGTGCCTGCTGTGCTTATTTATTTAAATTATAATTGTCACCTGATTAATTGTGCTGACTGTAGTTAGGTATGTAGGTTACACTTTGTGATTTATCTGCTTGCGCCTTCATGTTTACTTATTAAGATTACATATGAACATTTATTTGCTTATGCTGAATGATGCTAATGACTTGTTTATTACGTAAGATATATGTTTGCTGCTGTGCGTATGGATTGCATATTTACACACTTCTGTTTTGTTGTCATAACTACTCTTCAATTTAGAATATAGAAATGCTGATATACTGTGTATGAACATAGAGTTTAGGTCACACTATGGTATTAATTATAGATTGTTTGCTTGGCAGAGCCTCGTTCTAGGGATTGTGCTGCATCCACTTGTTGACATTCTGTTCTCTACTGGCATATTTACTCGCTACTGCATGTTTTGCTTACGCTCAGTGCCTGATATTTTTAAGATAAGAAAATGAACTGCTATAATTCTACGAACGACATTGGTACAAGAAACTGCACAGAAGTCACATGAGCTGGAGGTTTTTAGGAAGCTGTATAAATTCATGCTAATAGGAAGGAAGCTAACGACATGACATACCAACACTAGGTTAGACCATTGACAGTTATTACACTGCATTTTTCGTGAGTAATTGAAATAGGAAGTGACACTTGACACAAGAAATACTCCACATGTTTGCTTCTGTTTGCCATGATTCTTGAAGTGGTGTACACACTGTGAAATATTATGATCATTCACACTCCGTAATCGTAATTAATTACTGAGAATTATTCGAACTAAGTCTGTTAGAGGTCATGTACGCATTTCTTTTATTTAATGATGGACAAGGAACCAAAATGTATCTTATAATTTATAATGAGTAGCAGATTTGGATCAGATGGATTACACGAGAGGTTGTGTGTTGACATTGCGTCTTCGGATTGTATGAGATGATGAATTGAGGTTTGTATTAGGATTTTGTCTGCACTTGTTCGAGGAGACTGACAAGAGGAAAGAGTTGTTATGGAAGTGAAATGATATTGGCAATGAGGTTTATATATATCGACGTATTGAAGAGGTATGATTGAGGTATTGAGATTATGTGATGCTGATGATTATTGGAGTTTTGGTGGATAAGAGGTGAAGTAAGTGAGGAGCATATTTTTTTTTTTTCGTTGGTCTATATGGAACAAGGAGGATAAAGATGGCAGACTAAAACACTCAAGTAGAAAGAGGATTGTCTACACACACACACTTTGTCAAATCACTAAGCAGTATATACTTTTTTTTGGAGAGAGGAAGCATTTGCATATCTTGGCTCACTGACAGTTGTTCAGCAACCGTACAATTTGATCTGGCTTGGCAAACATTGGTCTTGACATGATGACTATGACGCTGACTAACTATTATTGACTGTTATACATTGCTGCCACTACTACTTGATACACATGATGAACATAAAATTTTGACAGAACTGCATTTACACAGTTAACACCATTCAATTACACAGTAGCACTAATGTGGATGAAAGATGAGTGAGTGTTTTTTGTGTGTTTTCCTTTCCTTATCCCAAATTGGTACCAACCTATCTCCTAAATATTATTTTACTTGTTGTTGTGGCTTGCACTGACACCCATAAAAATTATAGGTTTACTGATATTTGTGTATTTGTAATATTTAATATGACAATTATCTGATATCATTTGTGTGTTTATTATGATTTGTATGTTTAGTGTAAAAGCATTGTATGTGTATTCAAACTATTGTTCATGCCTGAACTGTCTGATTAGTGATGGTGCTGCACTTTTCAACATGATGTGTGACATTTAGTCATGTTTAATTTCTGCTGATGAACAGTGTGATTAGTGAAAGTGAATATTATGGACTGCTGTCAGCACCTGCTCAACATTGCTGGGTGCCACTGATGGACTGCTTCTACTGAAAAGATGTCACCTGTTGCTGTCTGCACCTGCTCAACATTGCTGGGTGCCACTGATGGACTGCTTCTACTGAAATGGTGTTACTTGTTGATGTCTGCACCTGCTCAACATTGCTGGGTGCCACTGATGGACTGCTTCTACTGAAAAGATGTCACCTGTTGATGTCTGCACCTGCTCAACATTGCTGGGTGCCACTGATGGACTGCTTCTACTGAAATGGTGTTACTTGTTGGTGTCTGCACCTGCTCAACATTGCTGGGTGCCACTGATGGACTGCTTCTACTGAAAAGATGTCACCTGTTGGTGTCTGCACCTGCTCAACAATGCTGGGTGCCACTGATGGACTGCTTCTACCGAAATGATGTCACTTGTTGGTGTCGGCACCTGCTCAACATTGCTGGGTGCCACTGATGGACTGCTTCTACTGAAAAGATGTCACCTGTTGCTGTGTGCACCTGCTCAACATTGCTGGTGCCACTAATGGAGCTGCTTATACTGAAATGGTGTTACTTGTTGGTGTCTGCACCTATTCAACATTACTGGGTGCCACTGATGGACTGTTTCTACTGAAAAAATGTCACTTGTTGGTATTTGCACCTGTTGACCATTGCTGGGTGCTACTGCTGGAACTGTCAACTACTTGTTTCTTGGGCTATGGAAAGCGTTTATGTGAATATTTGTATAAACTGATTTTTTGTGTATTGCTGTTTGTGAAAAGTTATGAGACTCTTACCTGCACATATTCGTCATTGCTGACGCTATTGATTGAACTGTTTAACCACATAATACTTGTGTAAACTGTTATGTAAAGTCACATGTATGAAGGAATTTGTATTGCTTACTGTATTTTATACATTAGGTTATTGAAAGGTCAGTGCAAAGGCAAAATTTTATCTAGTTATATGATATTTACGCATTAATATTATCTTTTATTTTTGTCTGTATTTTTTTTGACGAATTTGGTGGTATTTTCACCACCAATGCTGGCAAAAATACCATCAAATTCTAGCCTGTGGAGGAAGGGCATATGAAAGGTGCCTACACTGAGCCACAGCGCCAGAGATCGCGCTAGAGAGTATTGTTCCGCCGCCTCCACTGGCAGTGATTATTGAGATGTCGTAGTGGGCAGTGCTTGGGGAGAGCTCGTGGTAGTCAGTGCTTGTTAAGATCTCGTAGCAGAGAGTGTTTGTTGAGATGTGCTAGTAGGGAGTGCTTGCTGAAATGTGATACTGAAAAGTTCTTGTTGAGATGTGGTAATAGCGAGTCGGTGTGGAGATATATTGTAATGATTAGAGTGATTTTGGTCAATATATGAAGGTAACGAAACTTGATTTAGTTTTCATTATTTCCATGTTTTAAATAATGCGTCATTACAGGTTCAGTCAACAAAGCATCTGGCTTGTGTTCTTGTATTAGAGTGTAATTCTGGTTTTCTTGAGTAATTATGGTATTTTTATTTTCTTTAATAAATTCAGTATAAATGATATTTAAAAATTCTTGTGTTGTTGAAGAAGAACCGTGCCAGATGCGTACGTTGAGTCATACTCCCACACACAGAACAGTTACACTTGTGCTTTGGTTTTGTAGGTTTTATAGTTGCTGGGGACTTAATTAATTAATTGTGTTAATGAAAATTTCCATTGCATTCTTTGTTGTTGTTCTATGCAGTCAGATTGCGTAATAATACTAGTCAGGGCCAACCGTTACGAGACTTCGTAATCGGACAGACAGCTACTAAATCAAAAAATTAAAATTATTTGCATTTTCATAATAATTAAGCCCCCATGCAATGGTTGTTTACATCTTTGTGTGGGTTTAGTGACAGCTCTGACCAGTCAAAGGGACTGTGTCTGTGATACAATATCCACAGTCAACGTCTGTTTTCAGGAGTTCTGGGAACCGGGCTGATGCAAAATTGTTTTTGATGTGTGGAGTAGGATGTAGAATCCCAAAGCACCACACAACAATCTCTAGCGTGAAATGCATCCTCCACAGATAGCAGACAGAACGCCTGCCTAATTGCGCCGTTGGAGCATTCAACACTAATGGCTGTGATGTTTTGAGTTTATATTTCATTCCATTCCTTGATACCATTTCTTTGGGTTATTGGGGGAAACCACTTTAAGATGTTCTTTGACAGATTTTTTGGGATTTTGTTTTGGGTGCAAGGAATTAATTACAATTTAATCAAATTTTGACAATTTTCATTCATGTTTCGAATAGTTTCTGTGAATTTTTTGAATGATTTCAGCCAAAAATAACAGAGTTATGCTGTGATGTCCGCTGAAGGTTGTGAGTAGTGAATTGTGTGTAGCATAGCCATTCCAATATTCATATGAAATCAAAAAGGTTTTGATTTTACATTAATAACTTATTTTCTAAGAATATGAACCTCAACGCAAGTGAAAATAATGAAAATTAAAATGTCTGCAGGCGTTGGAACAATTTACTTCGATTTTCACTATTTTTTCTCTAATTATGCAAAGAAAAATACCCTTAAAATATGATATCATCTCACGAATTGTTTCATATAATTTATGGACTTAGTGTTGACGGCAAGTGCGAGGCGCCTCCTGAGAGGGAACAATTTTCTGTCCGGCTTGCGTACCTCGGAGAAGGAGAGAGAAAGGCAACGGAAATGAACATCTCCTGCTGGCAAAGTACGTCGCAGTGAGAATGGTGCGGACTGAGCCTGGGAATGAGCAGCATCTGATGTGCCGCACAGGGCTTTTTACTAGTAAGCGATTCCAGGTTCCCTGTTCCGCGATCGCTTATCTCAGTCTCTGCAATTTCAGGGTTCATGCAGTGATTGGAAGGAGCGACCATATTTCCGGTGAAACATTTTAGAAAGACAGAGTGCACCATCTTCCATTACGGTGCCAGTATGGCCACTGGATGACACAGTACTTGACTTGAATTCACTCACTGGGTTTGCGTAAGAGCAACATTTCTTAGTGCTTCGGCTAAGATCAGATGGCAGAAATACTTCGAACGTCAGACCTATGCAAGAGTTATCGTTGTCGGTACGTAGGGGGGAGGGGGGAGGAGTGGGGGAGGGAGGGGTCTCGAGGAAAACTGCGGACAGAGTGGGTGGGAGGTGGCAGCCCAGTCCATGACAAGAGGCGAGTCTCGCTGCCGACCACCACTGCACTGGCTGCCGCGGCGCCCGACGTGTCTGGTGAGTCTCTACGTACTCCTTCCTTCAACGTACAGTATATACTGTGCGTGTAACTTCCCTCAATTTGGCTGTCTCCTGTTCTCAGTGTTGTCC
Source organism: Schistocerca nitens (assembly GCF_023898315.1). NCBI lineage: Eukaryota > Metazoa > Arthropoda > Insecta > Orthoptera > Acrididae > Schistocerca > Schistocerca nitens. The sequence continues at coordinate 141,210,017 of NC_064624.1, read as the reverse complement.
ACACTGAAAAGTGCCGGCTATGAAAATGGGGAAAACTAAAGTGAAACCGAGATGTTTCTCTCTTTTCTAAATTACTTTCCGCGACCTGTAGCGCGACAGTTCTTATTAAGATCTCCCGTATTGGCTAACGTTAGCTTTGGAAGTTACTTATTATTGCTTCTTACAGCACAATTTACGTATTGGTGCTACAAACAGTGGTTCTTGAATGAAAGTTGCTTTTATGTAAACTTGTCGGATCCAAATGACAACTGAAGCAGACGAGAGTTCCGGAATGAAACTCTCACTCTACAGCGGGGTGTGCGCTGATATGAAACTTCCTGGGAGATCAAAACTGTCTGCTTAACCGAGACTCGAACTCGGTACCTTTGCCTTTCGCGGGCAAGTAGGAAGGTAGGAGACGAGGTACTGACGGAAGTGAAGCTGTAAGGAGGGGTCGTGAGTCGTGTTTAGGTAGCTCAGTCGGTAGAGCACTGGAAAGTCAAAGGTCCGAGTTCGAGTCTCGGTCCAGCACACAGTTTTAATCTGCAAGGACGTTCCAGAAATAAACCTATTGCTGCTTTCTTGGGTTTGTTACCACTTTGCATAAGTAACCAGCCTTGCAATGGCAGAGACTGACATGATAGTACGTCGATCACACATGTTAAACAGGTTTTTGTTTTCTCCACACATTCCCCATCCACAAAATTAGTAGAAATTGGCCCTTAGCTCAGGTACTTGGTACGATCTTGGTAACAGCAGTTATAGCTGCATGGCATGCTACTTAGCGACTACGATAGATCGACCATTATCGGTAGAAGGCAATGTAGGACTGAAAACTGTACCTCTGAATGTTGATAAACTGAGGAACGAATGCGGTAATATGCCCACATGAGTGTGTTGCACTATGTCCAGAACATTCCTGATGACCCTGCCATGCATGTCTTGAACAGGTATGTAAGAATACTTAGCATTTGTGTGTTGTTGTTGTAGTAATGATATTAGTAGTAGTAGTAATAGTAATAGTCTTTAATTAGTAGATCACTTTTTACAGGCATACTGGACACGTCTTGATATTACAATTTAGGAACGATAAATTACTGTAAGTCACATACGGAGACATTTGCTGGCTTATAGGTCTAGAATGGCAAGAGTGCGACAAATAGTTAGCTGTGACCTTATAGTAGCAATAAACCTAGCATTTACCGGATATGATTTACGGATACCACGAAAATCTAAATTAGATGAGTAGGTGAAGAGTAGAGCATCCACCCTCCCGAATTCAAGGCCAGTCTGTTTATGACAGTGCTACCTCATTCGGTTTATCTCTTGCGTACAATACTTCAAGTGGCAGGGAGCTAGGTTGGAGGGGTAAGGTGCTGGTGCCCAAATGAAACAGTCTATTACACAGTACGAATTCATCAAACAAACTCGATAACTAGAAAAATTACAGAGGTCCGTGATTAATGAATTTTGCATGTTATATGAGCCACAGCCTATGAAACGTTAACAAAATTTAACTGTATTTTTACTCTAAGGCCGTCTAGCAACACTACTCACACTTCACAGATCAACAACAGCGGTTGCTTCGAACTTAACACCGAGTGACGCATTCAGTTAAATTCAAACAGAATGAAATTATAGGTCAAAAAATGAAAGAATCAATAAGTGAAATTAAATGTATATCAGGCTTGTAGTCAAATAAATTCTTAGTACACTAACCAATGGCAAAAGGTTTACTAGTTACATAGACAACAAAACCAAAATATCTTCATGAACAATACGGAGACGCTCTATACAAGCAAAATCTGAAATAAGAGCTGCTTATACTCATTAGGTTTTCCAACATAATTGTTCAAGAAATCTGACATGATTTAAAATTTACAGTCCTCGCTCCGAGAGACAGTTTGAAGTTACAAATCAGTACCGAAAATCATGATAAGCCACAGTTCAAACCGGCGACCTATTGGCTCAATCTATTATTTAACACACCAAACGGCCACGCTAAAAGGCGCCTAGTCTCTACAGTAATTAATCTTGCACCCAGAACACAAGGAAACAGTGTCCTAATGTAGAGATTAAGATAGTGGACCAACAATTATACCTGTTGTCACACGCGCCAGCACTGTGTGGAACAAATTTTTACGCTCTCTCGGATTCAGGAACATAGGTGACCAAACATCCGCCCCAAGGTAATGGGCTACCTTGGTCCTTTTAAAACAACTTCGTCGTAACTGAAACGTGTTGTTGTTGTGGTCATCAGTACAAAGATTGGTCTGTTGCAGCTCTCCATGCTACTCTATCCCGTGCAAGGTTCTTCATCTCCAAGTATCTACTGCATCTAACATCCTCCGAATCTGCTTAGTGTATTCATCTCTTGGTCTCCCTCTAAGATTTTTACCCTCCACGCTGCACTCCAATACTAAATTCATGATCCCTTGATGCCTCTGAAGATGTCCTACCATCGATCCCTTCTGCTAGTCTAGTTATGCCACAAATTCCTCTTCTCCCCAGTTGTATTCAGTACTTCCTCATTAGTTACATGATGTACCCATCTAATCTTCAGCACTCTTCTGTAGGACCGCATTTCGAAAGCTTCTATTCTCTGTTTAGGTAAACCATTTATCGTCCATGTTTCGCTTCCATACATGGCTACACTTCATACAAATACTTTCAGAAAAGTCTTCCTGACACTTAAATTTATACTTGATGTTAACAGATTTCCCTTCTTCACAAAGGCTTTGCTTGCCATTGCCAGTCTACATTTTATATCCTCTCTACTTCGACCATCTTCAGTTATTTTTCTCCCCAAATAGCAAAACTCCTTTACTACTTTAAGTGTCTCATTTCCTACTATAATTCCCTCTGCATCACGTCATTTAATTCAACTACATTCCATTATCCTCGTTTTGCTTTTCTTGATGTTCATCTTATATCATCCTTTGAGGACACTGTCCATTCAGTCCAACTGCTCTTGCAGGTCCTCTGCTGACTCAGACAGAATTACAATGTTATCAGCAAACGTAAAAGTTTTTATTTCTTCTCCATGGTTTTTAATTCCTACTCCAAATTTATCTTTTGTTTTCTTTACTTCTTGCTCAATGGAACATTGGGGATAGGGTACAACCCTGTCTCACTTCTTTCCCAACCACTCCTTGCCTTTCATGCCCCTCAACTCTTATAACTGCTAACTGGTTTCTGCAAAAATTGTAAATAGCCTTTCGCTCCCAGTATTTGACAACTGCTACCATCAGAATTTGAAAGAGACTTCCAGTCAACATTGTCAAAAACTTTCTCTAAGTCTACAAATTCTAGGAACGTAGGTTTACCTTTCCTTAGTGTAAAATAAATCGTTGGGTCGGAATTGCCTCACGTGTTCCAAAATTTCTACGGAATCCTAACTGATTTTCCCCGAGGTCGGCTTAACCAGTTTTTCCATTCGTCTGTAAAGAGTTCGTGTCAGTATTTTGCAGCCGTGAATTATTAAACTGATAGTTCCGTTATTTTGACACGTGTCAACACCTGCTTTCTTTGGGATTGGAATGGAATTATTAAATTCCTTTTTAAGTCTGAGGGTTCTTCACGTGTCTCATACATCTTGCTCACCAGATGGTAGAGTTTTGTCACGGCTAGCTCACCCAAGGCTGTCAGTAGTTCTGATGGCATGTTGTCTACTCCCGGGTCCTTGATTCGACGTAGGTTTTTCAGTGCTCTGTCAAGTTCTTCATGCAGTATCATATCTCCCATTTCATATTCATTTACGTCCTCTTCCATTTCCGTAATAATGCCCTCAAGTACATGACCCTTGTGTAGACCCTCTACATAGTCTCGCCTTCTCTCGACCTTGCCTTCTTTTCTTAGAATTGATTTCGGTTTGAGCTCTTGATATTCATTCAGATTCACCTTTTCTCCAAACGTCTCTTTAATTTTCCTGTAGGCGGTATCTATCTTACCCCTAGTGATGTATACCTCTAAATACTCACATTTGTCCTGTAGCCATCACTGCTTAGCCATTTTTCACTTCCTGTTCTGGCGTTAGGAACTTGCTTATTCTGTATAAGAAATAGTAGTAGATGATTATAGTGATGCTGTCACTGTTGGTTGGTAATATTTACTGGCAAAATAAAACCTAACACTAGATTGCGTACTTACATCTATCAGGAGACGTACTGATTGATTACGCGAAGGGGTTTTCTTAATTGACCTTTTGACCTGGATTGCCTTCACGCTATCAGAATCTTCGATGAAAATACCTAAGGGACCTATGTGAATATAAAAATGGAAATGAAAGCAAATTAGTCGAATTTCGTAAGAGAAAGCTTAGCAGATCGGAAGTTGAACACATTAGTGGTCTCCCAAATACAATCGAGACACTGCGATAGAGAGCGAACCGGTACAAAGCTCATATACAATTTGAACATCATTTTTGTTTAGTGTAAGAAAAGAATAAGAAGAAAATTACTGCATCGTAAATATTAATATATCTTGAACAAATTGGCTTGAAACTTCTAGACTCTGACAAGTACATAACTTACATCTGATATTTCTTTTGTACATGGCGCAGTCCAATAATCGCTGCTTTGTCAGTCCGTTCCTTCTTAAAATTGAATGTCCTTGCGTGTGCGTAAGTACATTATATCTTCACCCGCGTTACCGAAACGTTTGTTCGTCGTTTCACATAGTTTTTACATAAGATAAAAATACAATGGGCAGCAATGCTATGTAGTACGTCTTAACATGTCGGCGACCAAAAGTACAAGGGTAATGAAGTCTCTAGATTATTTCTTAACAAAAGATAGATTGTTCTTCCTTCTGTTTCGCTGCTTATTGTATCACGCACTGCGGCAATCATTTTAAATATCTGCGCCCAGCGTATCATAGTGTTTATTTAGAGTATTTAAACGCTGGACGCGCGTCTTGGTATGGGCGCACATTATAAAAAATATTTCTTATCTCTTGCGCTGTGATGCTTTGCCTCTTTACGAACTACAGCTCGTTGGCTGTCCTTTTCTTTTATGAGAAATACCTCATCTGAAAAGTAACTGAAATCCATTAATATTACATTGCTTCCCGAGTGAGGAGGATGACTAAAAAAAAAAAAAAAATAGCGCGGTTCCACACTTTAGCGCCTAGAACCGCTCGGCCACCCCGGCCGGCGCGATGACTCCGTCAAGATCATCGCGATTCACGCGTAGTCGTAATATTATTGCTCTCGTGAATCAAGTTAGTATTACTTGCTACAATTCTTTACTATAGATTTCATATATGACATTAGACAAAGTGGTTGACATGTAGAATAACAGTTGGATATATTCCTACGAATGGAATTGATGGTAAATTGCTCATGGAGTAATTATATGACAATTGAGCCGTACTCATTGTAATGTATTATACAAGGATAACAAATGTTCATTTCTTGGTAAGAGACAATGAAGTTAGGATAAAGATAGACATACATGGATACATTATATATGGCATAATAAACATTAAAAAATAACAAAGAAATAAATTATTTGACTTGGCAGAAAGTCTGTGTGCAGTGTGCACTCTTGGAAAAATATATTACAAACAACTGACATTCTTGTTTTACAGTGACATTTACAGGAATGTTTTTGTCGTGGTCTTGGCGAAGATTTGTTGCGGTAAACTATTAGCACTTTACTGATTTACGGCTTTCATGACCTGCAAAACATGTTTCACTACACTTGGGTAGGTATGACTTGCACTGAGAGTGGTAGAACTTCGGGTATATATGGTAGCACCGCACTTGAGTGAGGGAAATTGATTGCACTTTCATAGTGGAGGAAATGCCGGGCATCACTTTGACTATGGAGGTTGAAGTGGTTGTCTGTACGTGATGGTGCGTTGGAAATACGTCGTGGATCGGGAACTGGAAGACTGGTTCTGCAAGGTGTTGAGCCGTTTGGTGGCGGGCTCTGTTTCACTTGACACATGTTCGAGCTTCCATTCATGTTCTCGTACATGAAAAATACAGAGAAAATCTGTATTAGAGTGTGCTTACTTATTAAGAACTTAGTCTAAAAGAAAAGTGGATTAGGTAAGGATAACAATAATTCTTATGTACATAAGGTCTCATTCTCTTAGGAGTGTTTAGTTCTCGCATTTATTTATTTTTCTGGTTTTAATTGGGTCGACAAGATTTCGTTATTACTTGGCCTGGTCTATAAATCCGGCAGCAATTGTCAAAGTCGAGTTTGAGACATTTCAGATTAGTGTCTTGGTGATTTTATAAGGTATATAAGTGCTCAACTCATGGTTTTATCAGATTTTATATTGAAAGTATTTGAAACACATTTGGCGCCCGCGCTCGTTGTGCAAAGGAAAGTGGATTGTTGAGTGCGCAGCGTACTCTGTGTTACGTCCGTTTGTCATAGTCACGTGACAGTAACTTGACGGCTTCACAACGCTAGCAGCAGTGTTCCGAGAGAGGCGGAACGTTTGGTCTCTACTAGCCGTGTCGTGAGGTTTTACAGTTTTTCATCGACTCGGAATTACGGAAGCAGCCAGACGCGGCGACACCCGTAGCTGTGTCGAAGAATGTGTCCGTGGAAAGGCGTAAATAAACCGGTTACGGTACGTACAAAACTCGCTCACTTGCTCAGTTCGGCTTTCTACATGGTGGTACAAGTACTTATAACATTACTTCACACGTGGAATTCCACACGTGTCCGTGTAGTTATCACCTTTTCAGTTCACACGCGGTTATTATTTCGTGTCCACATGTATTTGGTCGCCATGTTAAAGTTCACACGCACCAGTTTTATACGCGTCCGTTTATTGCTTGTCTATAGTCGGTTCACACGCAGCAGCATATATGTTTCCATTAGTTGATGACTGCATTACTACTAAAAAGTAGAGTTAACATTCGGTATACATATTGTGTCTAAAAATTATTTACAAAGGAAAAATAGTCTATGTCACTTCAAAACCTGACGAATAACGTGTCTCTTATTCATAATTTGTGCTTCCAAGGCACTTTAGGTTTACACCTTGTTCGAAATCTTGTTATTCTTTTCTTGTTACAATAACCACTTTTTTCTCAAGTTCAGCTCTTTTATTTTATCTGTCTTAATTACGTCGTTAGTTTGAAGACATAGTCAATGTGACTTCGTTTACGTGATGAACGGTTCATGTTCAAGTTTCTATTAGGGAAATTGGGAAGCTTAGTGTTCTCTGTCATGCAACTGCACGTAACAATCGTTAATTGAATTCGCGGTTCTCGGAGAATATACATAGCCTGTCAACAACTAAAGTGTCACGAACATCCATACGTTCAGTCTGTAAGTATCAAGCATGCAATCAGTCCGTAAAATTCACTTCTCTTCTGGGTAAGGTAGGAAGATAAGGATACTGATTAGAGGAAAACACAGTAGACTTTTATGGGGTGAAGAGATCTGAAGAAAAAATTTTAATGACGTACGAAATGAGCCTAACATAAATTGTGCATTATCACCCTAGTTTTCCATGACAAGTAGTAAGCGTAATTAAATCGATACGGTAGCCTCAGTATTGTGTGATTCAGCGCTCCAAGCATTTCTCTATACATATCTAAAATTACTTACACCATGCATTAGCAGCGAACAGAATCTGTTAGCTATCTCTTGTTCTGGTACTAAATTAGTTTACTTATAAGTGATCTTTGTAAGTATTTCATCTGCACTGTGTCTTAAGATTCTTCTGAGCGGTGCAGTTTTCTCCGTACTGTATTAAAAGTAATTGAGTTGCGCACTTCTTTCCTGCTACCTGGATCGTCATTGATTAATTTGACTCTCATATGCTAAGCTGCTGTCTGTGTCAACTGCTTTTCACAGGTGTTCTCATAAAAATTGTTGTCAAACACTCCTTATACATAACATAACATTTACCTCATAAGAGTTAACGACCTTAATGAACTTTTATTTACGAGCAATCATTCTTGTCCGAATGATAATTTTCATTTATTTCACTAAAGAGGAGAGAGCTCTGCTGTACCTAAAACTAGTGGTAGCAGGTGGCACTTAGCACGTCCGTGCTATATTATTCATTTGTCAGCTCTTTCGCTGTGGCCGTTCATGGCTCAATTAACTTGAAACTTACATGTAAAGCTAATCTTGCTATCCTACAATAAACGTATTTTATTTCAGATGCTCACATAAATTACGTCTCTTGTGGAGGCAGATCGACATGGTGTTGTCCTGTGCATTGCTCTCATCTATGCTTATACTTCACACATAGAATGACTATATATATATATATATATATATATATATATATATATATATATATATATTTCACGCACTTAACTTAGCAGAGATCTTCAATGGTTGACTCGGTATTTCTCTAAGTCTGCGTGATGAAACTATGGTTTTATTCGTCCACACACAGGGCACAGGGTCACCTAATAGATAGCTACCAATGTGCGGCTTTCTTGGTATAATAAATGGACCTTCATACAAGTCCTGCAACTTGCGATTCTTATGATAAGTCAAAAATGGTATGAAGTCGGTCTTTAATAGCACTCGTTCATTTACATGATACGATAAGACTTTGGTAATGTGTTTGTCGTGCACCTTTTTTCGTAGGTTGGCATGAGTGGTTAAAGATATGAGAGCTTGTCTTAACTTGTCGTGTAACGTTACTTCAGGATGTTGTAATTTTGTTCCGCAGCTTCCCCGTGGAGACATAAAGAAGCTGCTAATGGTTTTCCGACTTGGGTGGAGTTGAAATGTCAGTTATTTTCACTTGATTAGTATTTTGTGTCATACCAGGCTGAAAATTTGCCTTCGTGTCCCATCTGGACTGTGCATCACTGAATTGCATGTCATTTGACATCGCGTTTGATGCTTGGTTCGCCTGCGTGTGAAAAATGGATTTCCTTTGCTATTATGACTGGCGGTAATAAGAAAAGCATGCGACGGATTGTCCTGATTATTGTTCCTGAACTATTGGTTAAGTTGGTGAGGAAATGTCGCATTTTGAGGCTCTAAAGAATTCATTTGATGTGATGGAGTGAAGTGACTTGGCTGGCTGTACTGGTGTTTTCCCTTGTGACAATTTCCATTATATTTCCTGTTGTTCGGATGCTGGTTATTACTTTTGTGATTCATTGGTTAATTGCCGTACTGTCACTATGTGTTTTGAGAATTCGGGTTACATCTATTCTGGTTTGGATATTTACTATGTGGTTTTAGATTGCAGCGGTTGAAATCATTATGATTGCTGTAACGCTGAGCGTTTGGTTATCCCGTGTTATGCTGGTACGACATTCCGTTGACACAGCTTCCTACGTGCTGTTGCGAAGCGGGCGGTCCATTATTGTAATTATTCCGCGCACTCGCACGCACGTCCTCATAGATCATATCCAAATTGTCAAGAACGGAAAGAAAGGCTTTTTGGTCCTCTTCACTATTTTTTTTCCTTATTGACACAGCAAGTTTTGACTTGTTTAAGATCATGATGACATCTTGGGTTGAGATGGGTGTGTCCCAATACTGAATTTTACGTAGATATTTTTCGAAATAACGCCTCAAACCGACTCCCTTGGTGTTGAAAGGTTCGGCTGCGTAGACCTCCTTTCGGAGTCTTTTTTGTATACCAGAACTCCAGAATTTATTAAAAAAATCTCTTTTGCACTCTGCGTAGGTGTGTCATTTGTCTATTATTTTAGTACCCCAAACTGATTCTTCGCCATTTACAGACCCTAATAAAATGTATTCACTGTCTGTCGTTCCATGATTCTGGAAAAGCACCTGTGAATGATTTTAAAAATACCACGCGATGTATATTTAGTTTTTTAGGTATAAAAGGCTGGAAAACTCTGTGTTTCAGCACACTCTCATCGCGCAATAGTTCAACGAGTGTCAGTTGATCGGTATGACTACGTGACGTTGAAGCTTTATGGCGCGTATTATTTACAGTTGATGAGAACTGTACTTGATACTCGGGATATTGACGAGTTTCTTGTTCTGGCGGTAGTGAATAATCGCTTTGATTGTCACGTTGCAGTTCTACAATTTACCTTTTCGGCTGATCTCTGTCATTGGTCAGCCTGTGCTTCCATTCCGGAAGGTCGTGGCTGAACGCTCGTTTAGGATTTCTACTGTGGCAGATTTAACTTCAGCCTTTAGATCAGATTGTACAATACTCTCAATGTACTGATCCTTAGATTCTATCCACTTTTCAAATTCCTTATTAAGTGTAGTGCTTACTCCTGCAGTGACATCTTCGATCCTTTTGTCAATATTGATATCGGATATTCGCTGAGCAAGGTTTTCTACTCGCTCGTCAATGTGGCTGACACCTTCTGTCAATTGGCCTACTATCTTTGAATCATGATTATAATGCTTTAAAGAGTCACTCGCTGTTGATTTACACACATCGACTTGGGTCTGCAAATCTGTAAAGTCTCTACCAATATTGGTATCGGCGGATTCCACCATGGAAACAACACTGCCAGTTTTTGCATGTACGCTTGAGTTTAGCTCGCTTGCGTAAGCAGTAGTAATGGCTTTAATTTTTTCCTCCATGGTGTCATTCCAACTTTTGATTTGTGTTTGCATGTCGGTAATAAGAGATTTTATAAAGGTCATTCGCGCTTGAGTGTCCTCTGTCTTCAATTCTAAACTATTGAACCTGCTGTGTACAGCTCTGTTCTGCTCCTGTAATCTGGCATATCATATACAAGTAAGTTCTTCTGTACACACAACAATTATGCTGAAACTGCCTGGCAGATTAAAACTGTGTGCCGGACCGAGACTTGAACTCAAAACCTTTGACTTTCGCTGGCAAGTGCTCCACCATCTGAGCTACCCAAGCAGTACTCACGCCGCGTCCTCACAGCTTTACTTCTGCCAGTAACTCGTCTCCTACCTTCCAAACTTTACAGAAGTCGTCCAAATCAATCTGTGGGATAAGAACGTTTTCAAGCATATCGTGATATGTACTTCTTGTAACAGAATTATCGGCACCGTACACCTTTTCCCGTGATACTGCACAAAACACATTCAATTTTGGACAGTCCCTCTTGTTGAACAATTTCATGTGGCTGTTCCGTACCCCATATTCTCACATTATGACGGTCCACCTTCCCATTTACATGGAATGTTGCTTCGCCACTGAACACTAAGCGTGGCAGAAAACTGTCATCCTCCATCTTGCCAAGAACGAATTCCAGAACTCCACACGTTGTTGTTTGTCACCTTCACGAGAAGCCTGCAGTAACTGAATTTACATCTACATCTACATCTACATCTATACTCCGCGAGCCACCTTACGGTGTGTGGCGGAGGGTACTTATTGTACCACTATCTGATCCCCCCTTCCCTGTTCCATTCACGAATTGTGCGTGGGAAGAACGACTGCTTGTAAGTCTCCGTATTTGCTCTAATTTCTCGGATCTTTTCGTTGTGATCATTACGCGAGATATATGTGGGCGGTAGTAATATGTTGCCCATCTCTTCCCGGAATGTGCTCTCTCGTAATTTCGATAATAAACCTCTCCGTATTGCGTAACGCCTTTCTTGAAGTGTCCGCCACTGGAGCTTGTTCAGCATCTCCGTAACGCTCTCGCGCTGACTAAATGTCCCCATGACGAATCGCGCTGCTTTTCGCTGGATCATGTCTATCTCTTCTATTAATCCAACCTGGTAAGGGTCCCATACTGATGAGCAATACTCAAGAATCGGACGAACAAGCGTTTTGTAAGCTACTTCTTTCGTCGATGAGTCACATTTTCTTAGAATTCTTCCTATGAATCTCAACCTGGCGCCTGCTTTTCCCACTATTTGTTTTATGTGATCATTCCACTTCAGATCGCTCCGGATAGTAACTCCTAAGTATTTTACGGTCGTTACCGCTTCCAATGATTTACCACCTATGGCATAATCGTACTGGAATGGATTTCTGCCCCTATGTATGCGCATTATATTTATTTTATTTATTTATTTATTTATGCATTTATTTTACCTGGCAAGATTAGGGCCTTCAGGCCCTCTCTTACACCTAACCAGGCATACTCAGATTCAACAAATTTCAGATTCTACAGAACATTAAGGACATATAACATGTTATACAGTATTAATGTTAAAGAAAAAAATTGAGATTATAAAAGTAGTACACTGATAATTATAACAATCAAAAAATAATTATAACAATCAAGAATAATAATAATAATAATAATAATAATAATGACTATGTATATGAAAGTAAACATATTTTTCTTTTATGAATGTCAGTCCTATTGCTAGTTGGGAATTTTCTCGTTATATTCTTGCAGCTTGTGAGTTATTCTCATCAGGCAGAGACATAAGACGATGGAATGGGGTGAAAGAGATATAGAAGAGGTAGATAGGTTAGAGGAAGAGAAATAGAATGGTAAAATTCGAAGCTATGATGCAGAGGAGAAAGAAAAAGATGAGAGGGGCACAACAATGGTGGCTATACCGTCCCTAATATGTAAGTCTTGAGTTCCCTCTTGAATGCTGAGTGGTTTTGGATAAGACGCAGATCACAGGGGAGCGCGTTCCATAGTCGTATGGCTGAGATGGAGAATGACACGGAGAAAGATTTTGTGTTATGTAAAGGTACAGCCAAGATGCTAGACGTATCCGATCTGGTATTGCGGTTGTGGAATGATGAGAGGTGTTTAATGTGAGAAGATAAGTATTGGGGGCACCAGTGGCTAAGAAATCGATGAAGTAAGCACATCGTGTGGAGATCGCGTGCCTTATGTGGGCGTATCCAACCTAGCTGGGAGTATGAAGGACTGATATGATCATACAACCGTATATTGCATACGTATCTAACGCAAGCATTCATCACTAGCTCGAGGCATCTCGAATTTTCACTATTTGTGCCGTGTTGAACTACATCACAGTAGTAAAGATTAGGCAAGACTAGAGTTTGGACTAATTTTTGTTTAACATGGGTTGGAAATATTTTTCTAAATTTTTGAATTGCATGTAGGGAGGAGAGCGATTTCCGGCAAGCTGTGACTGTTTGTTCTTCCCAGTTTAGGTGTTCATCCATGATTATTCCAAGGTCTTTTACTGTTTTTTGGTATGGTAGTTGGGTACCATTGAGGAGTATTTGAGGGACTGTTTCGCGAAAGTACCGACTGATTAACTTTGGATGAGATATAAGTATGACCTGGGATTTCTTGGGGTTTAGTTTCAGACCTAGGTTCTGTGCCCATCGAGAAACAGAGCAAAGATCTGCGTTCATACTCGCTACTGCGTCAGCGATGTTCTTGGGGCTTGCACTTATGTACAGTTGGATGTCGTCGGCATATAGATGGTAGTTGCAGGAGTGAATCACTGAAGAAATATCATTTATGTACAGTGAGAAGAGTAATGGACCAAGGACGGAGCCTTGGGGAACTCCAGAGCGCACGTTTTTCCATGATGACTTTTCCGACCCACAAATGACTTGTTGACTTCTGTTTTTGAGGTAGCTGTCGAACCAGTGTATTGCGCTGTTTGAGAAATTCAGCTGCTTCATTTTAATTAGTAATATATCAAAGTCAACTGTATCAAAAGCCTTGCTAAAGTCAAGCAGAGTTAGGATGGTAGCTTCACGTCTGTCCATAGCATGTTTAATGTCATCAGTTACTTTGATTAATGCAGTTGCTGTACTATGGTGCTTTCGAAAGCCTGACTGATATTTGTTGTGGATGTTATGAGTTTTGAGGTAATCCGTCAGCTGTTCATGGACGATGTATTCTAGGGCTTTAGATATTGCAGGAAGTATGCTGATCGGCCTGTAGTCACCTGGCGACTTAGGGTTGTCAGTCTTGGGTATAGGTTGAATTAAACTTTGCTTCCACTCAGTAGGATATGTACTACTGACAAGAGACAGGTTGAAGATGTCTGTGATAACTGGAGTAATAGTGTTTACGACGTTCTTAATCATGCCAATGCTGACTCCATCATTTCCTACTGCCTCGGAAGAGATTCTCATAATTGCCCTGTGTACTGTGCCGGTAGTGACATGTTTTAGGAAAAACTTGTCTCTCGAGAGATTGATATCTTGGGGCTGGTAATTTGTCGCTGCGTGGCAGTTTACAGCTGTTGAGAAGAAATCGTTTAATTCTTCTGCAGACGCTTGATAAACAGCGTCAGATCTTCGCTTCCCTATACCGAAACTGCGCAGCTTTTTCCACAGTGCAGCAGGTTTTGATATGCCGCATACGACAGAGCGGACATGTCTGATTTTGGCATTCCTCACGCTTTGCTTGGTTCTATTTCGGAGTTTCCTATAAGCTTCGTACGCCTCGGGAGTTGGGTTACGCTTGAAAGCCCTATGTGCAGCATCACGTTTATTCATTAACTGGCGTAATGCAGTGGTGAGCCACGGAGCGGGAGCTCTCTTTACCTTGACAGTGCGTTGAGGAGCATGTTTATCATGCAGTGCAATAATTTTGCGACATAATTCCCGAATTTTTCCGTCTAAAGTCTCTTCATTGCTTATATCATGCCAAGGGATGTCTGAGCAATCCTTTTGAAGAGCGTCATGGTTAACATTTTTTAGGTTTCTGTAGGTTACCAGGTGAGATTTTTCTTTGGTAGTATGTACTGAGTAATTTAAGAATATCACGTCATGAGCAGAGAGTCCTGGAGCGGATGTCTGATTGGCGCGAATTATTTTATCTGGTCGCTTTGTTGCTATTATATCTATGAGTGTATGGCTGTGTGGCGTGTGATGAGTTGGGTCCAGCGGTGTTAAACTCATATCATTGGCGTGGAACAGTCTCCTTAGTTTTTCTGCAGAGGGAGATTTTAACTGTAAGTCGATGTTTGTGTCGCCCATAATGATTATGTGTTCATACAGTGTCACGAGCGAGGACAGGGCAGACTGAAAGGAGGACATAGCACCGACGTTTGGAGGTTTATAGATCACTCCAATTAGCAGTTTCTGAGTTGATGTATTTATTTCGAAAAACAAGAACTCTGCTTCTCCTTCGCCCTTTGCATCCGATGTGCATAGTATAGTAGGTCTCAGATCAGAGCGAACATAGGCACCCACACCACCCCCGCGTCGTGTTTCACGATCTGCCCTTAGGAGAGTGTAACCAGTGATTCGGATAGCGTCGGAAGAAATGTTTGGTTTCAACCAAGTTTCAGAGACGAGGATAATATGGAACAGCGATTGGCAGAACAGGTCACAGAACTCGTCGAAGTGAGCCGTTAGCGACTGAGCGTTCGCGTGGGCCACAAAGAGCCCGCCGCCGGAACCGGTCCGTCCCATTGTGGCCGCCTGTAGGACCGAGCGCGCTCCGTCTACCTGCTGGCCGGAAGAGGGACAAAAGCTGGATTTCGCGGGGGAAGACATATTTACAGGTGTGTCCAAGGTCGTGACTGACTCAAGCATCTGTGGGCTGAAGGTGAAAGACAAGCTGGAGGTATCGGAGAAGGGAGCGAAAAGAAAGATGGAAAGTGGCAGTAGTGGTTTCGAAAAAGATAATAGTAGTAGTAGTGGTAGTGACGAGGATGAAAATAACAGATATAGAAAGGCGGTTTTAAGGAGATTCCTGTTAATGGAGAATGTTAATTCCCGTTTGACTGACAATATGAATATACATGAGCACTTATGATAGACAAATTAAGAAGCAATATTTATGTGAAGCAATTGACTGATTTTAAATAGAGTACTTATGGTACATATAGAAATAACGAAGCAATATTTACGTAAAAAAAATGAAAAGAAAGAATAAAAATTAACTTATATTAGACAGAGTACAATATGAGACTGTGTCTCGCGAGATTTCGCTCAGTCTTTCAGTTCGGACATGTTCGTCACCGTTTTCCTCCCTCCTTCTGTCTTGACTACGATCCTGCCATCCTGGGTCCAAACATTTTGAAGGCCGAACTGTGTGATCGCAGTGTTCAAAACTTTTAGTCTTTCGCGCGTCAGATCTTCCCTCAGGGTAACCCCACTCTTGGCGAGTTTTCTTTTCTGAGCAAACACTTCAGCTCTTTTCCGGTATGACACAAATTTAATTATTACGCCGCTTTCACACTATACGGTTTTGACCGTACGGCAAAAAGCCGTACGGCTGTAGGTGTGAAGAAATGTATGGCGCCTTTCACATTATACGGCGACGGCAAAATGCCGCTGCCGTGCCGTGCTGCAGCCGTGTCTTGCCACTACAACAGACGGTCGCCGTACGGCAAGTTCGACAACAGTGGCCTACGTGACTAAGTGCATGCTTTCACACTGGACGGTTTTGAGCCGTACGGCGTCGACTAGTTCGTTGTAGTGTCGTTTTATTCATTTGTGTTTATTCTTGTTTACTGAAAAGTGTAGAAGAATGGATGAAATTGATACTGAACTTTTGATAACCTTGGTGGAAGTAAGACCTGTTCTGTGGGACAAAACTCTAGATGCGTATAGAGATCGTATTGCTACAAAGAATGCTTGGCGGGAAGTTTGCGTAGCACTGAAGCAAGATTTTGATGAGATGGAAGACAAAGATAAAAATGCGTTTGGTAAGTATTTATTTAATATATTAATATTACATTTAATACGTTTTAAACAGTTTTTATTTAACGTTATAAATTTTATTCTAAAAGTAAATCGTTTGTTTATAAGTAAATTACTGCTACCAGTCACGTTTTTTTTGTTTTGTTTATATTTTGCACGACGCGTTTCGGGAAATAATTCC
Source organism: Schistocerca nitens (assembly GCF_023898315.1). NCBI lineage: Eukaryota > Metazoa > Arthropoda > Insecta > Orthoptera > Acrididae > Schistocerca > Schistocerca nitens. The sequence continues at coordinate 141,193,381 of NC_064624.1, read as the reverse complement.
CATCCTTAAGTGCGTTTTTCTCTAAGTTTTCATCATGTGTGGTGTCTTTTTATGTGTCAGGTCTTGCATTCTGTTTTCTTTACTGTAATTTATAAGAGAAACACGCACAAGACCTCACAAATAAAAAAACACTACACATAATGAAAACTTAGAGAAAAAAACGCACTTGAAGATCGGAATTATTTCCCGAAACGCGTCGTACAAAATATAAACAAAACGATTAAAAACGTGAGTGGTAGCAGTAATTTATTTATAAAGAAAACTATTTACTATACAGTCGCAGGCTTTCACAAACAATCTACAAAAAGGAAAAGGCTTGTTAATTTATATCTTTGACATCTGCCATGACACGCTTCCAGCATTTGTCATAAAATATTTACAAAGAGTGTTCCTTATGGCGTTGGCTGTCAGTCCTCCTCTTATGTTGGCATCTTGGGCTAAGTCTTCCAAACCAGTGAAGGATGTGGTGTCTTCAATTATAAATCCATCTCTCTGACGTACAAAATTGTGTAAAACAATGCAAGCTTTAACCATTTTTACTGCAAAATCTGGATGAACATTTAAAGGTCGGTGAAACAACCGCCACTTATTGGTGAGGATGCCAAAAGCACATTCCACATACCTCCTTGCTCTGCACAAACGGTAATTAAATACACGTTTCTCAACTGTCAAGTTTGTTCCCCCAAAAGGCCGGAGCAAATGCGTGTGTAGGCCAAATGCTGCGTCTCCCACGAAGAAGTAGGGTACTTTTGGACCTTCCGTACCAGGCAGACATTGGACGTCTGGAAATTCCAGGGAATTACTTTCTATTGACTTCCATAAACTGGACCGTCTGAACACTGAAGAGTCACAGTCTTTGCCATAACTTCCTACGTCGACATAAATGAACCTGTAGTTGGAATCCGCTACAGCCATCAGAACCACAGAAAAGTATTCTTTGTAATTGAAGTACATTGATCCGCTATTAAATGGGGCAGTAAGACGGATATGTTTTCCATCCACCGCTCCTAAGCAGTGGGGGAAATTAGCAGTACGTTCAAATCCAGCCGCTATTGATTCCCATACCTCTTTGGTCGGTCTTTGTATACATTCTTCCCGCAGTGATGACCAAATTGCTGTGCATACATCATTAACCACTTTACTTGCTGTAGAAATCCCAATTCTGTACTGGAAATGTAAGTCAGTGAAGGAACAACCGCTTGCCAGATACCTGAACAAAACGAAAAAAAATCAGTGACATTTAGTTTGCAGTGGACATTTTTTGTTACAGTTTTGCTTTTTTCTATACAAAATTAAAATGTTTTCATACAGTTTTGTTTTCTTTTGATGTAGGTATAGAAGTAATACGGAGGTGGACCAATCTACGAGACTCCTTTGTGAAGTCAAACATAAAAATTCAAGCTGCGAAAAAAAGTGGCTCAGCAGCAAAGAAAATGAAAAAGTATGTATATTCTGATCAGCTGCAGTTTCTAAAAAAGCTGTATGATGCTCGAGAGACGGAGGACAGTTTTCAATCGGAACGCACCGCCAGACTGGAAGAAGATATAGAAACGCAGGGCTCCGTCGAAAATACTGAGAATGTTTCTGGGCCATTTGATACAGCACCCACACAACAAACATCCAAAAGCGAGTGCCATACAAACAGAAAACATAGAAAACCTGATGCAATCGAAATGAAAATATTACGAGCTCTGGAAGAAGACAAACCTTGCAGCAAAATGTCATTTTTACTTAGTCTGAAGCCTCATCTGGAAAAATTTGATGAACAGGATTATCTTCAGTTTCAGATGGGAGTCCTCAAAGTTATAGAAAATATATATGAAAGGAGAAATATATTGACAGCTCAACCTCCTCCATTTACCCATTACACACCTCCCATGCCCTATAATAATAGATTTCAAGCTTATTCTTATTCACCTATGGAAAATGCTGCTCCAATATCCTCTTACCATACGCATCAGATTCGTCCTCCTCCAGCTGCACCAAACCCAACTACTTTTCTCGAACAACCATTACAGACTTCTCAAGGTCGCAGTTCTTATCAACGAATTAATAAAGTGCCACCACCATACCCTTCGCCTTCCACAAGTAGCCATGAAGGCCCACCATCAACAACGCAGTTCTACAACGTTTTTGCAGAGAGCCTGTCGCCACAAAGTGACAGTACAGTCAGTCCTGCTACAAACTCTTTGGTTTCAACTGCTGATATTGATATTGACTTTTCTACTTCATAATCTGAGCGTAATAAAAATGTAAAACACAAATAAATAAGTAAATAAACAGAACTAGTTTTTATGTATTAAATTACCTTAACGTGATAGCCAGCATTTGAACAGGTTGGATGCAATTGCGGAATTGTGTGTTTTGTCGTTGTAACACATCCTTTAGTTTTCTATGTAATTCGTCAAACGAGGTAATAGACATTCGGAAATAGTTAAAGAATTTATTTCCGTCGTTCCTCAAATCTTCAAAGAGTGTATAAAATAAACCCACTTCGTCTCTTCTCTGGTTAATGGGGTGTACCCACAAAAGACGACCTTTTCTTTTGCGGCGACGATGAAGCAACCACAAAGCAACAACTCGTTTACGGTTCATCTTGATACACACATTAAGCAAACTGAATAGACACCAACAACTGGTCACGTCAAAAAGCCGTGTAATGTGAAAGCAACACAGGCACGGCTAAAACTCGTACGGCTTTTTGCCGTACGGTCAAAACCGTATAGTGTGAAAGCGGCGTTATGGGCCTGGGTTTCATGGCACCTGGTATCCTGCGCCCAACACGGTGGCTTCTGTCAATATCGGCCACGTCGATCTGCACGCCAAGTTTCTCACGCACGAGGCTAATGGCCAGGTCGTCGGTGTTTTCACGGTCGTTTTCAGCTATCCCGAACAAGCGCAAGCTGTTCCTTCGCTGATACTGCTCAATTTCATCGGTGGCCGCAGACAGTTTAGCTTCTAGGTCGGCGGCTTTTTTCTCTTGTGCGGCCAGGGACTTTTTAAGAGACTGGATTTCGGTGCTGTTGCGCCCGACAGACTCTTGCAGTTTGTCCATGACCGCGGCCGTCACAGAGTCCGTGATGGATTGCACGATTACGTTTAGCGTGTCTTTGCTGTGCAGCGCCGCACTCACCTGGGACCGGACGAGCTCCCCGATGTCGGGAAGCGAGGCCTCACCTGCCGCCGGAGACCGGGCGCCCGCGCTGCCTGCGCCCCTGTAGCCTCGCCTGCTGCCGCTTACTCGTGCTCTTCCCATTTTTCACTCACTTACCACTTATCACTTGTGGTAATCAACGGAGAACAACACACCACGGCAAGTAACACTTGTTTAGTCGGAAGCACACGTTGTGGACTGCCGCACTTCTCTGTAAAACCTTCAATGAGCGGAAAAACTCGCGAGCCAAAGAAACGCGCGTCACTCAGTGGCCGCCATCTTACATTTCCTCATTACATTTATCTACGTTTAGGGAAAGCTGCCAGCTGTCGCACCATTCATTAATCCTCTGCAGGTCTTCCTGGAGTACGTACGAGTCTTCTGATGTTGCTACTTTCTTGTAGACAACCGTGTCATCTGCAAATAGCCTCACGGAGCTACCGATGTTGTCAACTAAGTCATTTATGTATATTGTAAACAATAAAGGTCCTATCACGCTTCCTTGCGGTACTCCCGAAATTACCTCCACATCTGCAGATTTTGAACCGTTAAGAATGACATGTTGTGTTCTTTCTTCTAGGAAATCCTGAATCCAATCACAAACCTGGTCCGATATTCCGTAAGCTCGTATTTTTTTCACTAAACGTAAGTGCGGAACCGTATCAAATGCCTTCCTGAAGTCCAGGAATACGGCATCAATCTGCTCGCCAGTGTCTACGGCACTGTGAATTTCTTGGACAAATAGGGCGAGCTGAGTTTCACATGATCTCTGTTTGCGGAATCCATGTTGGTTATGATGAAGGAGATTTGTATTATCTAAGAACGTCATAATACGAGAACATAAAACATGTTCCATTATTCTACAACAGATTGACGTAAGCGAAATAGGCCTATAATTATTCGCATCTGATTCATGACCCTTCTTGAAAATGGGAACGACCTGCGCTTTCTTCCAGTCGCTAGGTACTTTACGTTCTTCCAGAGATCTACGATAAATTGCTGATAGAAAGGGGGCAAGTTCTTTAGCATAATCACTGTAGAATCTTACGGGTATCTCGTCTGGTCCGGATGCTTTTCCGCTACTAAGTGATAGCAGTTGTTTTTCAATTCCGATATCGTTTATTTCAATATTTTCCATTTTGGCGTCCGTGCGACGGCTGAAGTCAGGGACCGTGTTACGATTTTCCGCAGTGAAACAGTTTCGGAACACTGAATTCAGTATTTCTGCCTTTCTTCGGTCGTCCTCTGTTTCGGTGCCATCGTGGTCAACGAGTGACTGAATAGGGGATTTAGATCCGCTTACCGATTTTACATATGACCAAAACTTTTTAGGGTTCTTGTTTAGATTGTTTGCCAATGTTTTATGTTCGAATTCGTTGAATGCTTCTCTCATTGCTCTCTTTACGCTCTTTTTCGCTTCGTTCAGCTTTTCCTTATCAGCTATGATTCGACTACTCTTAAACCTATGATGAAGCTTTCTTTGTTTCCGTAGTACCTTTCGTACATGATTGTTATACCACGGTGGATCTTTCCCCTCGCTTTGGACCTTAGTCGGTACGAACTTATCTAAGGCGTACTGGACGATGTTTCTGAATTTTTTCCATTTTTGTTCCACATCCTCTTCCTCAGAAATGAACGTTTGATGGTGGTCACTCAGATATTCTGCGATTTGTGCCCTATCACTCTTGTTAAGCAAATATATTTTCCTTCCTTTCTTGGCATTTCTTATTACACTTGTAGTCATTGATGCAACCACTGACTTATGATCACTGATACCCTCTTCTACATTCACGGAGTCGAAAAGTTCCGGTCTATTTGTTGCTATGAGGTTTAAAACGTTAGCTTCACGAATTGGTTCTCCAACTATCTGCTCGAAGTAATTCTCGTAATTTCGTACGGTTTCGTATGTAAACGTCTACGCAACACACGCCAGACGAACATCGGAGGCATGTTGAGCTGTCTAGCTGGACGGCGAACGGATTAATGCGGACTCCTTGTGGATCTATGGCGGATGCGCTCGACGTCTGTGTCAGACACTCGGCGACGGCCCGGCAATTTCCCTTTACACACGCTACCTGTTTCTTGGAATTGTTCATCCCGTTGTCTAACGCTCTGTGCTATAGGATGATACACACAAAAGTCGCGCTGAAGGGTTATTACTGACCTGCAGTCCCCAAAACTTAGAACACAAAGCGCTTTCTGTTTTCCCGACACCATTTTTATTAGAACTGAAGTGGGCGCACACTGCTGCTACCTAGCTGAAACCGTGTGAAACTCGAGAGTTTGCTCTTTCCACAAGTAAGTTGTTCGTACACACATGTGAAATACCATAACAGTCACGATAGTTTTGAAAGCGGATGACACATTTTCTTAGGGTACAGTTTCCGCCAGCACCACGCTCGGAAGTACCCGCTGGCGTGTCCTTAGCCGCCTTGGGTTCTTTTAGCCGGCTAACGCCACTGCTGTAGGCGAGACACAGCCCCGTCCTTCTCTCCCTCTGCATATCAATCACCACGTATTGACATACACAATAGTTTCATTTGAAAAAGCCAAGTTGATCGCCGTCTCCTACAATTAATATGAGTATTACAAGGGACTATACGTCGCTCATACACAAGTTTCTCAGAATTAATCAAGTGCAAATATCGTAACAATCTCTTAAATGGTTTCGACAGTATTTGTCTTAAACAGTGCTGCTGATCAGTCAGTATACATGGTGGTTCCTGAACATACTCAAATATTTTAATATGTTATTCTACAACTAAAACTAAAGAAAAAGTTCGTACAAACATCGGTCCGCAAATGTTTAGTTACGGAGTTACGGCTGTAAGGTGTCAGGCAAATCCAACACCTTCCATGAAAACACTGACATGATAAGCAAATCCAGTAGTATGTCACATAGCTCCGAATAAATCGTTACATTAAATTAACCAAAGTAATACGAGTAACGAGTGAGCAAATGGAATACCACAGACTAACACAAGAATGCCTAAATGCATGTCATACCTTCCCACCGTGAGACAGACGCAGTTCCGAGGGGAGAAACGAGAACAGAAGCCGAGAGCAGAACCGTGTTAAGCCAGAAGGCCCTACGATAAGGGACACCCACGTCGCCAGCTAACCGCTAGGACCACACCACCCGCAAGTTTTAGCGTGAGACTTTTCCTCGTCTCTGTTACGTCAGGACCACCCCCCAGTCCATGTTAAAAGATAGAACCCTCCAGAAGAACAGTATAGATCTTACGATAACAGAAAAAGGACCACACCAGCTGCAAGTTTTAGAGTGAGACTTTTTTGCGTCTCTGTTACGTTGCAATCTTTAAAAACATTGCCCCACCACGAAAAGTATAACGTTTCTCATTGGATAGACAGAATTTTTGTAGGTGGAGCTTAAGGTTAACATTGAGACCCTGATTGGTCAGATGAAAAGACAGCCAGATATTTTTTTTTTAAACCAACTTCGGTAAATCGTAGTAAGGAGAAGTTAGGAAAGAGTTGCTTCCGAGACGGCGAGGTGAGCGGAGCTGTGCTGTCCGCCGCCCCCTGACGAACACCGACAAGGTAATGAACGCACGTGATGCCGCATAACAGTGCATAAAGCTTCACTCAGAACTGCAGAAGTCTCATCTGTTACACCCCCTTTTTTGCGTAATACTAGTGTCGATCGTCAATTAAAGCTCATGGTGTTCACATTTGCCACTTGAAGTAAAAATCTGAAACGCGATGATTTTTCTGTTATATAGTTATTGAGAAGCCACATCAGCCACTGTAATTTACGACAAGTTAGATAAGTAATTAAAGATAATTGAGGGTCACTGTAGACGATTTTGATAGTTTTCTCTTTTATGAAACTTAATTTAAATCTAGATTATAGATGTGATATGGTATAGGTCATCCTTCGATCCATTGTAGAACTTGGAAACCCATTCAGGGAATATTCGTTCACATTTTTGTTGAACGCAATTGGTTTTTATCATCCTGTATTAAAACATTTCCTTTTATCAATAGTGCAATTTATAAACAATGTTTTGTGAGTAGAATAAAATTTCCAATGGTAAACTTAACTGCTTTTTCGACGTTATTTTACCAGCTAACTAAAAATAGGAAAGCCTTGAACCCCTTCCACTAAATTTAGTTAGTATTAAGATTCTTTTACAGGGAGTGCAGTGGAGCTGACGCTGAAATCATTAAGTATTTGGTTATATCATCGCTAGTCTCACTGAACTCTTCTGAACTCTACATGTCATGTGTGGTCTGGCGTCTACTTACCAGCAACAGGTTCCAGGTTCAAACTAGTCAATTCCCTAAAATACATGTTCAGAGCGTCGTTGCGCGAAAGTGGTAGGGAGACACGATATATAACAAACTGACCCCACGCAGAATGTTAGACGGCTAATAAAGGATTTTGCCTGAAATTTAGCATCTTCACTAATACGAATCCATTGCAAAACTGTAAAAGTAAAGCATGATTTCCATTTACTTCGTTGTCATTGATCTGGTGAATCTAATAAAAATTTTTTCCAAATCGTGTAATTGGCGAGACATACTTACAATTCCTTCAAGAAGAAAATCCCCGCTTGCTCGAAGATGTTCCACTTGCTACGCGATCGCAAATGTGTTTTCAACAGGACGGCGCGCCTCCACATTTCGCCAACCCGTCACTACACATTTAAATGAACATTTTCGCCATAAATGGATTGGTCGAGTTGCTACACGTCTGTGGCCACTCAAATCGCCCGATTTAATACCAATGGATATTTTTGTTTGGAGATGGGTGAAAGACATAGTTTATGAGGACATAGTCAAAACACGTGAGGCATTACTTACTCGCGTTATGAATGCAATCGGCAAAATTAAGAACAACCCTGTGAAACTGAAACGAGCAACAAAATCAGTTCATACATGTGTAGCTAAATTCATTGAACTCAGTGGACACGTTTTTGAATATTTATTGTGAATGTATTGTGAAACTGTGTGCCCACTGTACAACTTCCTTAACACTGAGGTTTGTTTTATCCGCTGTAACATGAAATCACGTGAGATATAGTATTAATAAAAGCAGATTATCTGACAAATTCATACAGTTTCAGTTAAAGTTATTAGCATCATTATTTCAAAATTAAATTCTCTACAACTTCTGCTGAAAACTTTGTGCAGTCGCCTCGAATTTAAAAAACAAACTGGGTCAAGTAATAAATTAAAAATTTCACGAAATTACTTCTTTGCTTCACTGGATGTTCTGAAAAACTACTGCAGATACACGTCTGGAGCATCTCTTATTAGTTTCACCAGATGAATAACAACAAAATAAGTGGAAATCGTGCTTTACTGTAACCTCGTGCAGTTTTGCGATGGCTTCATATTACCGAAGTCGGTAAATTTCAGGCAAAATCTTTCACTAGCCGTAACTCCGTAGATGAACATTTGCGGACCTGTGTTCACACGAACTTTTTTCTTTAGTTTTCCTTGTAGAATAACATATTGAAATCTTTGCATACCTTCGTGAATCACCCTGTATATTCGGAACAACAGAATGACATCCATCTTGTAAAATGGTGTAGTTCAGATTAATTTACGCTTCTTTATTTACTATACAGGTAGTTGTAAAAAATTGGGTTTTGTGATTACACTTGTTTGTAAAATTTCAGGTTCTTCAGCAGACTGCGTGTTCGGTGAAGTTATTTTGAGGGAAAAGTTTTTTACTTGGCCCGACACCTGCGACCTTCCGTGATGTTCCGCAGAATCGCTAGTTGGTTCATCCGCATTTTTGTGGCGGTGGTCATATGTAGTGGCTACAGTCGCCCAGTTTCCGTTACAGGTAAAAATTATGTTTTTTCTCGATTCCTATGAGGCTGGGTATGATAATGGACAGCAATTTTTTTGTGAAGTAATGAAGTAAATGTTTAAGTTTTGCACTGAGATCTTTACGAATTTATTTTCCGGAATCGTATACAGAAGTCACCGGACATAGTTTAACAGCCGACAACTGAGGTAAGTGTTTCATCCGTTACTCATGGTCCAAGTGGTTCTTTTGGTGCTAGTTTATTTAATCACGGTAGCCTTATTTCTGGTTTGAGATGTCCTCGCCGGCGCCGTGGGGAGGCGAGCGTGTGCAAGCTTCCCTCCAGCTGCCTGCGCCACCTGTTCCCTGCTTGTCTTACTCAAACACACTAGAATAGTGGCCTACTTGAATATATAGAGGTTCTATTTTTAGAACAGCGAGAGAAGATATAAAATAAATATACATCATTTGTTCAGAAACCTCTCTCGTCCAAGGGTCGCACAAACTTGTATTCAGTACAGTTCGTTGCTCCTGCATGATAGGCAATACGCACGTCAGACGTTATTGCTATGCAAGTAGCATAACTGGCAGAGTCGGGCGAGACCCACCCGTGGTACACACAGGCGTGAACTTGTTGGGGTAACTGCTTTGGGTCACAGAGCAGTCATAAGAATACTGCGAGGGAACTGCGCAACATCGTTGGGTATCAGTGTATCATTGCCTTTGGTATTGTAGAAAGCTCCAGTTGGAATGCCATTTGGTCATGATGTTGCGTATACAGGGTGTTTTTTACCACCGTGTACAAACTCTAGGGATTGATCGATGACAGCATGCGGAACAACAAAGGTCTAACGAACTTACGTCCGGAAATGAATGATTTCCACGCTAGAGACCACTTATTCAATCATACACTGTTACGAAGACTGCAGTCTAATAGTCGCTGTACCACGCAGCTACAGTTACAGTATGTACTGAAAATGCTTTCCATGTGCCTCAATCCATGCGTGTATACGCGCCGTAGCGTGCTCTGTCTCACATCAGCCAGGCTGCATACGAACAGCGTCATAGGCAGGATGAATACGCTGCTCCAGTGTCTCCACATCTGGAACTGGCTACGCGTGCACGATACTTCTGAGGTGGCCCCATAGCCAGAAATCGCACGGGTTGAGATGCGGTGAACGAGCAGGCCAAGCAACTGGACCACCTTCTCCAATCCTTCAACCAGGGAAGACACCATTGAGATGCGTCTGGGCGTTAACGGCAAAGTGTAGCAGCCACATAACCATTTGAATCATCAACAGCACTTCTTCCAGAAAGACGCGCGCAAGAAATGGCGATAGTTCAGGCCTATTAGGCGATGTGGAAGGAAGACTGGTCCCAAAATACGGCCGCCAATTATCCTGGCCCACACATAGCGGCTGCACCGATGCTGATGATTCGCTGTCACCATACCATGGGCGTTCTGCGTACCATCCCACAGATGCCTGTTATGAGAGTTGAAGATACCACTCCACGTAAAGGTGCCGTCACCCGTGAACAGGATGGGTAACACAGATCACGGAATCGTGGTTGCCTGGTGAACAAATCAGTGACAGAACTGTTCCCTATGTGGAAAATCTGTCGTTGGTACGCCCTGCACACACTGTAAGTGATAACGGTAGTAACAATCGTCATGGAGAATGTCCTACACGGTCGTCTGGCTTACCCTGTACAGGCTGGTCCACGGCCTGCTACTGAGATGGCGGTCGCCTTCCACACTGCTGATTACATTTTGTTCCAACTCTAGTGTCTGATCATTTCGGGTACGTCCTTCACGACTTCCTGCATCCTAGGTCATGATGTGCGATAAACAGTACCACCCTCTATGAGGATATCATGCATACTGTAACTGTAGCTGCATGATATTACACTGCAGCTTTTGTAACAAAGTATGATTGAATAAATGGTCTCTGGCATACGGATCATGCATTTCTGGGCATCATCAGACATTTTTTGTTCCTTATCCTCTCATTGATCAATCACTAGAGTTTGTACATAGTTGAAAAAATCATCTTGAATATTCCATAGACCCTTAAACTGATAAAAGTAATCTGTCTGTTTAACGTATCGGTAGAATTTTCGCAAAGGTTTACTTAGCTGTGTTATATTCCACACCGTAACTTTTTTTTTTTTAAGAGACGTACTGATGTTACAGAGTTCATCTTGGACACGCAAGTTCAAAATGTGACACGAAGCCAGCTGAATTGGAGAATCCGACAGTTCCCATGGCTATTTACTCATAATTTCGTATACAAACCGACTTCCTCTATTTCCCTCGTGTCCAAGTAAAATCAGATATGACAGATAAATTCTCCTCTAAGAGTCACCTCCTAAAACTTCACATCAATTTTAAACATATTTCGTGTTAACTGTATTAAAATCCTGCTCGAGTTGCATTATATTCCGTTTTCGTACGCTGTGTACCACCAGAAACGTATTTTCTGCTGTAACATCAATTGCGATCAACATTTATCCTCCATAAAAATTACCGGAGTAGCAGCCTCATTCAAAGAAACATTTATCTCATGTTTAATTGTTTATCAAAGTGAATAAATATAAATTTTATAAAATTCTCACAAGTTACCAGTGATGTGTAGTACATGTGTCGTAGAAAACCAGTGTTTGTATAGCGCTTGTTGTAAGTAACATGTATCCCATTGTCTGCATTTACTGTAAACTAAGGATAATTTTCATTTGGTTTTCGACTACAATCTCTAAAAATTTCACGAGATTAGTAGCGTTTATAGACGATATAAAGGAAACATCGATTTGCGTACGGACTGCTTCAGATCTTAACGGTAACTAGCTATACTTGGAGATTAACTGGTCCACAACATAAAAATGAACTTGCAGGCTTACTTCAATGATACTTGTTTACTGTTCTGTAAAACATTACACCAGCCACACTGCAGCCTTACTGTGAACACCGTCCTCGAACGTGAGAAGAGTTAGCTGACGTTCACAAGTCAAGATCAGTCGCCTGGAAGCTGCTGTATATGGGTGTTTCTGGAGAGTTACCAGCAGTCATGTATCAGATATACCACAGATACCTGTTACTATCTCCTGCTGTCACTTCTATAGGAGTACATGATCTGTCCCCACTGATCCACTTGGCTGTCATCAGCTTCTACAGGAAGTACATGATCTGTCGCTGCTCAGCCACTTGGCTGTCAGCAGCTTCTACAGGAAGTACATGATCTATCACCGCTCAGCCACTTGGATGTCAGCAGCTTCTACAGGAAGTACATGATCCACTTGGCTGTCAGCAGTTTCTGCAGGAAATACATGATCTGTCACCGCCCATCCACTTGGCTGTAAGCGGTCTGTCAGTGGTAGGACTAGGCTGCGTGGACAGTAGAGCGGGGACCAGGGAGGACCCAGCACGCGGTACCTATCACCCTAACCAACAAATAGGAGGTGCTGACTTCCACTGGAATCAAAACTGAGTCAGTGAGACTGACTTCAGTTGTTGAGTAATATGGTATGTGCAGTGTCAAGAAGAGGAAAACACAAAAGGATAGCATCTGTTAACAGTATCAAGTTCAAATGTACGGCAAGTGAATGTATCCATTAGGGAAATGCAGAAAACGATGTGAGGGAACACTAAGTGTACTCACTGTCGATGGCTGGGAGCCTTATTCAGCCTACCGAAGAGGTCATACCGTCAACTGCTGAGGGAACGGGGTGCTACCGGCTGCTGATTGTTCTCTGTGGCCACACTTGGATCATTCAGCTGCCAGAGAAAGCTGAGAATGGTGGTCTCACTCATCTAATTTCAGTGAGACTCACAATTTACTGCAGTGCAAAACTGGTCGTGCACCCCACATTCTGAATTAAATGGAACTACTTACTCAGAGTTCGAAGGTTCTGTGACAAAGCAGCCTGAAATATCTTGGATTTGCATGAAGGGGTTGAGTACTCTATGAACACCTTAAATGGGTCAGGTGTTTGGTACACATCGAAGACTGCTGCTCAGGTGGCTGTTTGGGTGCGGAGTGTACACAACGGTTTTCAGATTAGACTACTCTCCATCCAGTCCAGATAACGATAGGGACCTGAAAGTGTCATTAATAGTCCCAAAGAAGAGTCACATTCTGGCGAGAGTATTGCAATTCAAGTGATTAACTTCTGAAGCACTGATAACAACGTGCCAGGTTTGAAGATGGCCCAGTAGAGCTCACATAATACCCGGTACAGAAAGCTGGTGGAAATCCGCAACTGACAGCAGTGAGATACTGATAAAAATTTCAGCATGTATCGAAAATATACATGGAGATAGTATGGCATTTGTCGCAGGTCACAGACAAATTGTACCAACCAAAACAGAAACATAAACTGCGTGTGAGGCTGTCTGGGAAAGACTCAGTATCATGGTGGGCATTAATTTGGAATCAGGTCGCTCTGTCAACTTCTAGATCTACTCCAGATGCAACCAAAAATTATAGAGAAAACGGAAGCACTGTTACACAAGTTTCCAAGTCACACTCTCATTGTTGAAGTAGATGCTAATTGTGCAGCAATCGATTGAGAAAATGACAGAGGTGGGGGTGACAAGACGTCTGGTGAAACACCTCTAAATGAGTTGTCTGAGAATTACCTAAAACAGACTGTTTGGGAGCCCACTAGTGATATTGCATGTGATAGTTTCAAAATGACCATACCTCTTTGAGGAAGCTCACACAGAAACTAGTTTCAATGACCATGAAGCAACAATGATTTACAACGTACAAATCGCAACTAAAACAAGTAGCAGAATACATATATGTTCAGCAAACCAGATATAGGAGCTCTGTCCGGCACACAGTTTTAATCTGCCAGGAAGTTTTAATCTGCCAGGAAGTTAGATATAGAAGCAGTTGTGACCTATTTGAATACAAAACTCGAAATATTGAACTCTGGAGAAAAACGTGTAGAAAAATTGTGGTTCAGGTTTACAAGAACAGTCAGCTGTGCACTTTGTACGTATGTAGAGCAGTTCATGATAAGAGGGATACTCCACAGTCTGGAGTCATTTTAAAGAAACATCTAAAGAAAAAGAGACAACTGTTCAATGAATGCTAGGCAAAACGTGGGGCTACATGTAGGAAGATGCTAAATGAGATGTATTTGGCTGATGAAAGAGAATTTCGTCTAACCTACTCAGACTACCGAGTCGCAGATAGGCACAACAAAAGGACTCTCATAATTAAAGCTTTTGGTCATTAAGGCTGCAGTCAACAATAGACAACAGGCACACACACACACACACACACATATGCACTCACGCAAACGCAACTCACACACATGACTGCACTCTCAGGCAACTGAAACCACACTGCAAGCAGCAGCACCACTGCATGATGATAGTGGCGACAGGGTGGGGGTAAAGAGGAGGTTGGGGTGGGGAGGGGTAGGGGTAGTATGTGGGGGTGGCGGACAGTGAAGTGCTGCATGTTAGATGGTGGTAAGGGGACAGGTGGGGAGGAGGAGGGAAGTATCAGAAAATGAGATAAATAGAAAGACTGTCTTTGGTGGTGAAATGATGGTTATATAGTGATGGAATTGGAATAGGGAAGGAGCTGGATGGGTGAGAACAGTGACTAACAAAGGTTCCCACAACCCACCTGGCGTCCTCCTTTGCTAGTCACTGTCCTCACCCATCCAGCGAGGTGCCCTGTCCGCATCCCAGCACTACACAGCCGTCATTCCACCACCACCCCCAGTCTTTTTATTTCTCTGCGTTTCTGCTACTTCCCCTCCCTCCCCACCTCTCCGCTGCCCTCTGTCTAACCTGTAGCATTTCACTGTCCACCACCCCACCATACTGTCGCTCCCCTCCCTGCCACAGCCTCCTCCTCTCCCCACACCCAGTCACCACTCCCACCATGCACTCGTGCTGCTGCTCACAATGTGGTTTCAGTTGCCTGAGACTTCAGTCATGTGTGTGAGTTGCGTGTGTGTGTGTGTGTGTGTGTGTGTCTGTGTGTGTGTGTGTGTGTGTGTGTGTGTGTGTGTGTGTGCATGTCTACTGTTGACGAAGGCCTATCTGCAACTCAGCATTTCTGCTCTATGGTGAGTTGCAACTTTCGTTCTTGTATTATTGTTACATTCCATCCTGGATTTTTCATAATTTGACTCCTACTAAGAATACTGTAACAGAATAGCAATGATCTCTCACAAAACCAAGAAAATGCCGGTGTTATGTAAAGCTGGTACCAAATTCAGTGTTCAGACACTCGCAGACCAGGTAATGGAAACAATTAAGAATAGCAAAGCAAAATCAGAAACTCTGAATTAGTATCCCGAAATGTTTCTTAAGAGGTGGTATTGTGGGGTATTGCTCTAATTTGTGACGATGACATATATAGATGTACCATTAGTGTCATTAGTGTTGAGAAACAGCTGAGATTTAACAAGGCTCCAGAGGGTGATGGAATCTCTATCAGACCCTACACCGAATTTGAGTCTGATTTAGCCCCTCTCTTAACCAAAATCTATTGTAAATCTCCAGTACAAATAACAGTGCCCTGTAGTTGGAAGAAGTTCGAGGAGAAGAGCAGCAGGAGTCATTCACAAAAGTATCGTGCAATATCCTTGCCATCCATTTCTTATAGGATTTTTCAACATATTCTCAGCTCGAACGTAATGACGTTCCTTGAATAGAAGGAGCTCATTGCCAATCAGTATGGATTTCTAAAACTGTCACTTCTCACATTTCCTTCATGACATCCTTAAAGCCATAATCAAGTCAGTAAGGTAAATGCAGTAATTTCGAATTTTCGATAAAATCATTTGACTCACTGCCATAACCACACTTATTACCAAAAGTAAGATTATATGGGGTATTATGCGAAATTTGTGACTTAACTGAGGATTTATTTGGTAGGGAGGACTCAGCGTGTTGCTTCAATGCAGATAAATTAGTGTGTACAATGTAAGTGTATTGCTACTCGAATTTGATGTAATTCTAAAATTAATAGTCTGTGAAAGAACTGAAACGTTAAAACTCCACTTGAAACACTGGTTCATGCAAGCGGGAAGTAGGTATGTAATCGTCTGAAACTTGAAAGAAAGGCTCCTTTGCACGTACAGTAAATTGGTGGCTAGCACGCAAAGTGTTCACACAATGTGAACTGAACGACGCAAGAAGAGCGGCAAAATTATTTTATGTAGCCTCGGATGTCGAAAAACGTAGGCTCATTTTTCAAGGTATTCACTGGTTAGCACTGAAATACCGTACCAAGAAGAGAATATACAGCAAGAGCCATGGAAATTTTTGGCACATTTTTTGAATAGCCACATGAGATCGACACTGCCACCACCTGCATTTCACAGAATCATTTGAGTACTGACTAATTGCATAGACCAGTTATCTGTTCTATTAATGAATAATAAGTTTTTGTTCCCTAAACAATGGGTTTGGCACTCTTATTTTATGCGCAATCATTTACTTAAACAAGGTCCTATTCCAAGTGCTGCAATAATCTCAGCATTGAACTGAAAACTAATTACCTCCCATAAAAAACCAATAACTTGTGTGGAGTAGTTGACACTATAAGTATTCACTCAGGTCAAGTTTTGACGTACTCCACGTATTTTTCGTACAAGGATAGTTGATTTTTTATTAAAGTGTAATTGCCAAGAATAGACTTCAATTATCGAACTAAAAGATTGTTCGTCTTAAAATATTAGTACAGTGTAACAGTTATCTGTTCTAAATTCATAACAGTGACTGGTTAGGCTTGAAGGGCAAGCTTAATGATGATTGTGCAGGTCTGAAGTTAAAGTGTTTATGATGTCATGTATACATAGTTAATAGTGTATCTCATATCGTGTTATGACTAAAATGTACAGCCTTCATCTGAGTCTACTGATGGACTAGTCTCAGGGTCCTCATGCTAACAGCTGAAGCAAATTTAAGTTTCATGTAACAATTACAGCATTAGTGAAGTACACGTGCAAGTTTTATAATATTTGTGTGCTATAATAAGCAACTGTCTACAACTATTGAAATTACATTACATCCAGGCACGACATATCCCATTTGTGAGAAATAGTATAAAGAAGCAAATGCTATTTAAAATAACAGTAAGGTTGTTGTTATTATGGTCTTCAGTACAAAGACTGATTTCACACAGCTCTCCACGATACTCTATCCTGTGCGGGCCTCTTCGTCTCCAAGTAACTGCTGCAACCTACATCCCTCTCAACCTGTTTACTTTATTCATTACTTGGCCTCCCTCTAAGACTCTAACACCCTCCCCCCTCCCGTCCCCTACCGCGCTTCCCTCCAGTACTAAATTAGTGTTCTCCTGATGTCTCAGTAGTTGCAAGGGCAACAGTCTGGATGATTGACTGATCTGGCCTTGTAACACTAACCAAAACGGCCTTCGTGTGCTGGTACTGCGAACGGCTGAGAGCAAGGGGAAACTACAGCCGTAATTTTTCCCGAGGAAATGCACCTTTACTGTATGTATAAATGATGATGGCGTCTTCTTGGGTAAAATATTCCGGGGGTAAAATAGTCCCCCATTCGGATCTCCGGGCGGGGACTGCTCAGGAGGACGTCGTCATCAGGAGAATCGGAGCGTGGAATGTCAGATCCCCTTAATCGGGCAGGTAGGTTAGGAAATTTAAAAAGGGAAATGGATAGGTTAAAGTTGGATATAGTGGGAATTAGTGAAGTTCGGTGGCAGGAGGAACAAGACTTTTGGTCAGGTGAATACAGGGTTATAAATACAAAATCAAATAGGGGTGATGCAGGAGTAGGTTTAATAATGAATAAAGCAATAGGAATGCGGGTAAGCTACTACAAACAGCACAGCGAACGCATTGTTGTGGCCAAGATAGACACGAAGCCCACGCCTACTACAGTAGTACAAGTTCATATACGTACTAGCTCTGCAGATGACGAAGAAATTGAAGAAATGTATGATGAGATACAACAAATTATTCAGATAGTGAAGGGAGACGAAAATTTAATAGTCATGGGTGACTGGAATTCGATATTAGGAAAAGGAAGAGAAGGAAACGTAGTAGGTGAATATGGATTGGGGTTAAGAAATGAAAGAGGAAGCCGCATGGTGGAATTTTCCACAGAGCACAATTTAATCATAGCCAACACTTGGTTCAAGAATCATAAAAGAAGGTTGTATACATGGAAGAAGCCTGGAGATAGTGACAGGTTTCAGATAGATTATATAATTGTAAGACAGAGGTTTAGGAACCGGGTTTCAAATTAAAAGACATTTCCAGGGGCAGATGTGGACTCTGACCACAATCTATTGGTTATGAACTGCAGATTAAAACTGAAGAAACTGCAAAAAGGTGGGAAACTAAGGAGAAAATATAAAATGCAGTAAATGAAACAGGCAAAAAGGAATACAAACGTCTCAAAAATGAGATCGACAAGAAGTGCAAAATGGCTAAGCACGCATGGCTAGAGGACAAATGTAAGGATGTAGAGGCTTATCTCACTAGGGGTAAGATAGATACTGCTTACAGGAAAATTGAAAAGGCCTTTGGAGAAAAGAGAAGCACTTGTATGAATATCAAGAGCTCAGATGGAAACCCAGTTCTAAGCAAAGAAGGGAAAGCAGAAAGGTTGAAGGGCTAATAGAGGGTCTATGCAAGGGCGATGTACTTGAGGGCAATGTTATAGAAACGGAAGAGGATGTAGACGAAGATGAAATGGGAGATATCATACTCCGTGAAGAGTAATGCGAATTCTTTACAGACGAATGGAAAAACTGGTAGAAGCCGACCTCGGCGAAGATCAGTTTGGATTCCGTAGAAATATGGGAACACGTGAGGCAATACTGACCCTACGACTTATTTTAGAAGCTAGATTAAGAAAAGGCAAACCTACGTTTCTAGCATTTGTAGACTTAAAGAAAGCTTTTGACAATGTTGACTGGAATACTCTCTTTCAAATCCTGAAGGTGGCAGGTGTAAAATACAGGGAGTGAAAGGCTATTTAAAATTTGTACAGGAACCAGATGGCAGTTTTAAGAGTCGAGGGACATGAAAGGGAAGCAGTGGTTGGGAAGGGAATGAGACAGGGTTGTACCCTCTCCCCGATGCTATTCAATCTGTGTATTGAGCAAGCAGTAAAAGAAACAAAAGAAAAATTCGGAGTAGGTATTAAAATCCATGGAGAAGAAATAAAAACTTTAAGGTTCGTCGATGGCATTGTAATTCTGTCAGATACAGCAAAGGACGTGGAAGAGCAGTTGAACGGAATGGCCAGTGTTTTGAAAGGAGGATGTAAGATGAACATCAACAAAAGCCATGTATAGAAGTGAAACATGGACGATAAATAGTTTGGACAAGAAGCGAATAGAAGCTTTCGAAATGTGGTGCTACAGAAGAATGCTGAAGATTAGATGGATAGATCACATAACCAATGAGGAGGTACAGAAATTAGGGAGAAGTGGAGTTTGTAGCACAACTTGACTAGCAGAAGGGATCGGTTGGTAGGACAAGTCATGGTCATCAGTCCCCTAGAACTTAGAACTACTTAAACCTAACTAACCAATGGACATCACACAACACCCAGTCATCACGAGGCAGAGAAAATCCCTGACCCCGCCGGGAATCGAACGCGACGGTAGTACATGTTCTGAGGCATAAAGGGATCACCAATTTAGTAATGGAGGGCAGAGTGGAGGGTAAAAATCGTAGAGGGAGACCAAGAGATGAATACACCAAGCAGATTCAGAAGGATGTTGGCTGCAGTACGTACTGGGAGATGAAGAAGCGTGCACAGGATAGAGTAGCATGGAGAGCTGCATCAAACCAGTCTCAGGACTGAAGACCAGCAACAACAACAATGATATCTCAGTGTATGTCCTATCAACAGATCCCTTCTTCTAATTAGGTTGTGCCACCACATCTGTTCCCTCCATTGCTATTCGTACTTCCTCATTGATTATGTGTTGTGGAACAGTGTGGCTCTGTGCGAGCGATGTGCGGTAGGAGAAGTAAAGTTTTGCTAGGAAATTCCCGGACGTCACTCGCACTGGAAATGTACCTAAGGGCCAATTTAAAACTGAGTTTGAGGAATATTACAAGGAGGGAATATAAGAAGTATGTTAACGTCGGCCTCGACTGTTCTGTCCGCGCAATTACACGTCAGACACTGTTGGCTCTGTAAAATATACTTGGCACATAGAAAGTAAATGATTAAGCAAACACAAATGTAGAGTAATTGACAATATATTTACGAACTTGGACTTAACGTACATATAACATGTTAACACTTACGTCAATAACAATGACAGAACTTGAGTGGTTTGAAAAGTTTACAAATCACGTAGAAATGTCCATTCATTAACCAATCTGCGTTTTTCACACATGCTAGTCCCACATGCAACAAAATGACAGTATTTATCTGTAGGATTTAACAAATGACAAGTCTAATAATGACCCCTATGTAATGGTGCGTCCGTATGATACAGGAGATAAGAAGAGACTGATATCGTCCGGCAGTGGACGATGGGTTGCGCGCTTCTTTTTCTTTAATATTCAAAAGTCTTCAGAGTATGTCTTTATATCGATGTTTTTACATGCGCGCTGAATTTGTCTATAGTTTCTCAGGCGCGTCGGTGGTGCTGGATTCATTGCTCCTTGTAAATCGTCAAAATACAACATTACAATGAGTAGTTATATATTCTACATTGGCAAATAAATGGCTCTTGGCCTCTTTCATTACTCAAATCAGATGTGGCAGTGTGGCAGTGTGAAAATACATGTCTTCGCCTCCCGTGTGGAGAATGTACGTAATACCAGTGATGTTGTAGTTGCACACAGTACATGCATTCATCTAAATTCTCAAAATCACACTCTTAAATTAATTAACATAACATATATATCATAATATCCACAATATTTATCAAATAAGTGCATAGAAGTGTTTATGCCTTGAACTTAAAGTCCATTGTTTTCGCACTATTATGCTTCAGTTCATTGTGGTCGGTGCCACAGTTATTTGTGTTCCTCTGTCTATGCACAGGCGGTGACCTCCACTCTTGAAAAGTAACTGTACAACACTTCGATCTAGCTTCCATAATATTTAATAAATTCAGTCCTGCTGAAAAGAGAGAAACTTATAACCTAACATTAAAATCAAAGGTAGATTGCTTATACACTAATCATTGTCTGTACATTTGTACGATGTTTTAGTTAGTTCAGGGGTTTTGTCTCTTTTTTGTGTGAATTGTGCGGTATTTACTTATCGCTTAAATTTACACTAATAAATTTGCATGTTGCACACGAACACAAAACAGTTTGACGTTCAACGCCGTGGGTTGACGATGGTAGTTTGTGGTCTTGTCTCACCACATCTTGACATGGTTATGTAGTGGTTAATACAAAAGAAGAAAAAGAAGAGAAGAAAAGAAACGGTTGAAAATCTGAAAATCCTGTATGCCTTGCGGCAATCGGGACAGGGCATCGGCTACTACGTTTGATTACCATTAATGTAAATAATTTCGAAGCTGTATTCTTGAAGTGAAAGGCACCACCGGGTGAGTCGTGAATGAAGCAATTTGCATGATAGCAACAAAGATTGGTTGGTTTGTGGGATTAAAGGGACCAGACTGCTACGGTCATCGGTCCCTTTTTCCAAATACTAAAAAACACCCACAGAGAATAAGAACGATTAACAGAATAGATCACAGACGACACAGAACAAGAGAAACTTAGACAAAGACCAGACAAGACGAACTAAAATCACACAGAGTGTGACGGTGGTTGGCCGACCATAGAAACAAAAAAGGAAAAGCCAACCACCGAGAAACACATTAAAAACTCAGACTAAAATCGTAGGCCAAAGGCCAGAATCAACACAAAAGGACATAACAAACACTCGGATTAAACGATAAAAACCCCCTGCCCGAATAAAACGTAAAACTAAGCCAGCCATAGCTGGGTCATCAGTTAAAAGGGCAGAGAGCGTATCAGGCAGCGCAAATGTCTGCCTGACAACAGCTAAAAGGGGGCAGACCAACAAAATGTGGGCCACTGTCAAAGTAGCAAGGAAGAAAGGGCTTGATGGTCTGTGTATATGCGAGTATGTTTACCCCAAAGAAAGTAGCGAAACTTACAGAATGCCCAAATAATGGCAAGAGCCTCCCGCTCCGTTACAGAGTACGACCTCTCGCACTCCGTGAGCGTGCGGCTCGCAAAACTTATCGGTTTGACGATTGTTTGGCGTTACTAGGCAATCTGTCCTGTCACGGTCGTCAGTTGTAGTGGTTAATACAAAAGAAGAAAAAGGAGAGAAGAAAAAAAAGGTAGAAAATGTGGGGAGAAATGGTGATTAAAAAGGGGGTTTTAAAATCGTAAATGACCGTGAAAAAGGGAAAGGAAGAAATGCAAATCGGACTTCGTATTAGAGAAAAAGCCATCGGACTTCGTGATTCGGAAAAGCTATTGTTGGGTTGGTCCTTGTGGCGTTTTTGAGCAAAATTTCAACCAATTTCCACTACAAAAATTATTACAAAAGAACAGAGAATAACAAAATGTAACTGACAGGGGGAAATGGCGTATATAAGAGTTCATCCTTTACCATGTTAACATGTCTTCTTTCGTGCGGCTTGCAGGTCTTCAAAAATCTCCTACTTCATTTCTGCGTGAAAAGTCTGCTCCGAAATCTTGAAATCGTCCAGGAATCACTAATTTATTAACTAACTAACTAACTCCGTCTACAGGCCGCAAGCGACCCATCGGGACCATCCGACCGCCGTATCATCCTCAGGTGAGGATGCGGATAGGAGGGGCATGGGGTCAGCACACCGCTCTCCCGGTCGTTATGACGGTTTTCTTTGACCGGAGCCGCTACTATTCGGTCGAGTAGCTCCTCAATTGGCATCACGAGGCTGAGTGCACCCCGAAAAATGGCAACAGCACGTGGCGGCGGGATGGTGACCCATCCAAGCGCCGGCCACGCCCGACAGCGCTTAACTTCGGTGATCGCACGGGAACCGGTGTATCCACTGTGGCAAGGCCGTTGCCCAATCACTAATTTATACCAATTAAAATCATCTTGATACTAAATGCAATTTAATTTACTTTGCTACTTCCATCCTCCGAATTTCATAACTTCCTCAATATGTCTACACATTAAAATCAGATCAAGACTAGCTAATAAGTTTTTTACGTCTGCATTAAGCTTCCACTCTCGAGAGACAATAGACGGATAGAAAACAAAAAAAAGAGTTTAAATTTTAGTATTTTCTCTGCCGTCGAGCGCTCATACCGCTGCGACGGTATAATTTATGTCTGACGGAGCGAGTGTAGTGCGGCGAAATTCAAAGTCCCGCTACAGTTACGTGGGCAAGACAAGGACGTTGAGAAGCTGGAGTCTCATTATGCTAAATGTTCATCCATGTAGATAAATGTCCGTGACTTCTGTTTCTTTTGGTGCCTATTTTCTATCATGAAACAATAAAAAAATCGTGGTTTAGTTTATGCTTAACACTAAGCTTACACCACTAATAGGGCAAGGGACAAGGATGTGAACATCAGATTTACGAACGTAGCGTGAGTACTTGCTCACTTCATTTATATACTGTTCAGTAATATCTTATTTCCGCTCCGAAATCGCTATACCAGCCGACCGCTGTGGCCGAGCGGTTCTGAATTCTGCCTCCGGCATCGATGAGGTTAGTTAGGTTTAAATGGTTCTAAGTCTAGGGGACTGATGACCTCAGATGTTAAGTCCCATAATACTGAGAGCCATTTTTTTGAACGTACCACTGTTACGAAATAAATCTCGGGTGCACCAGCGCACCTGATGATGGCAACGTGGTGGATTGGCGAAATATTGTGTCCTACGCACACTCATACGAGGGTGTTCACCAGAGATTTACTTCGTCATAAAATACGAGTGGAGAAATAGAAGAACCATGTACCACTGTTCGTGTTTAGTGTACACTTGGTACTTGACATAAGTCTTTAGTTCGGATGCATTTTTTGTTATATATGTCTCTATATTCGGGGAAAAGTCCGTGTGTATATTTTGAATTGCCACTGTTAAAGTCAATGAACTAGCATTCTCAGAGGTGTATATCTTTAAATGTGGAAACTTTCATTTTGAATCGGCGTGGTCGCATTATCCCGTCTTCCTGCGCTCTGTAGTATTTGCTTTGCGCGGTGATCCGCAAATATTTAAGCTGGGCGTGTCAAGGGACAAATGACTCATAAATTCTGTGAATGTTTCCGTCAGGGTCACGTCCTACATTGCCTTGTTTTTCTTCTTACCGCTCAGTCCAGGCGGTTCACTATCTCACTTGCCGCTGGAGTTTCTTTTATCATCCGCACGCCTATATCTGTCTTTACATGCGGTGGTTAGGAATAATTGTTCTCTCTCCATGGTTAGGAATAATTGTTCTCTCTCCATGGTTAGGAATAATTGTTCTCTCTCCATCGTGTCGCGTCGTCTATTCCTTCATCTTACATCCTACAAAATTCATCATGTAGAATGTCTGAAGTCGGCTCATCGGCTACGTCCTTTCTTTGTATTCAAATAAAACCTCAATATAAATCATCCACGGCCAGCAGTCGCGTGGGACTTCACTTTCTTAATAACAAACTTAAAACTAATTCCATAATTTCTCCTGTAAATGTGGTCGGCGACTTTCCTTAGTAATTTTGTTTTCTTCTTTCCTGTTTTCTGTGCGGCAGTGTCTTGACTCTTGGGTTCATTCTTCTTCTTGTCTTTCAGCGGTATTTTTGTAGATGTGATCGGCAAAACCTTCCTCAATGGTCATTATTATTTTCTTGGCTCGAAGCATACTTCTTAATGTACTAATGGTGGTATAGACCCTTTATTCTTCCAGACAGGGGATCGAATATGAGATAGCAACCATTGTGTCGTTTGGGCAAAATTATGTACGTACCCTTGTACAAGTACCTCCACTTTTTATTAAGACGGTACAGTAATGAAGGTTTGCAGTGCGTCCTCACTAGTACTTTTTCATTCAGTTTGTACTCTACCACTTTCCCGTTCTTCTTATCGTGTGCTCTCTTTCCGATGTTCGCATGGACGGTATGTGAAATCATGGCCTGTTTGAGTTTTACATCGAGTTCTTCTTCATCGCTCTGAAGTTTAGGTATAGGATCGATCCACTCGTTGCGTTCCCTTTGATTCGACATTAGTTCAAATGGTTCAAATGGTTCTGAGCGCTATGGGACTTAACATCTATGGTCATCAGTCCCCTAGAACTTAGAACTACTTAAGACGAAAACGTAGCTTTTGCGCGAGTTTGTGTAATCCGTTTTTCTTTTCGGTTTGTATTTGCGTCTTTGAGTGCGTTTTTGCCTGGGACAGTAAGGTCGTGTCGAGCTGAAATTTTTATGACGTACTGAGGACGGTGGTCGCTTGGCGGTGTCAAAGTTTTAAGATTGTAAGTGAAGGCATCGAGGAGTTACGGACGTTTATGCAGCGTGTTTTGAAACACGATGTGCGCAGACGCGCAGCGCCGCCTGGCCCAGTACGCGTAGTTTGCTTTGATATAGGACCGTTTGGCGACGAAAAAAAATACTAGTTTCCACAGTGGAATGAGTGGAGAGTAACGGAAAGTGTTTAATTTGTAACTACATAAGACGAAAACGTAGCTTTTGCGCGAGTTTGTGTAATCCGTTTTTCTTTTCGGTTTGTATTTGCGTCTTTGAGTGCGTTTTTGCCTGGGACAGTAAGGTCGTGTCGAGCTGAAATTTTTATGACGTACTGAGGACGGTGGTCGCTTGGCGGTGTCAAAGTTTTAAGATTGTAAGTGAAGGCATCGAGGAGTTACGGACGTTTATGCAGCGTGTTTTGAAACACGATGTGCGCAGACGCGCAGCGCCGCCTGGCCCAGTACGCGTAGTTTGCTTTGATATAGGACCGTTTGGCGACGAAAAAAAATACTAGTTTCCACAGTGGAATGAGTGGAGAGTAACGGAAAGTGTTTAATTTGTAACTACATAAGACGAAAACGTAGCTTTTGCGCGAGTTTGTGTAATCCGTTTTTCTTTTCGGTTTGTATTTGCGTCTTTGAGTGCGTTTTTGCCTGGGACAGTAAGGTCGTGTCGAGCTGAAATTTTTATGACGTACTGAGGACGGTGGTCGCTTGGCGGTGTCAAAGTTTTAAGATTGTAAGTGAAGGCATCGAGGAGTTACGGACGTTTATGCAGCGTGTTTTGAAACACGATGTGCGCAGACGCGCAGCGCCGCCTGGCCCAGTACGCGTAGTTTGCTTTGATATAGGACCGTTTGGCGACGAAAAAAAATACTAGTTTCCACAGTGGAATGAGTGGAGAGTAACGGAAAGTGTTTAATTTGTAACTACATAAGACGAAAACGTAGCTTTTGCGCGAGTTTGTGTAATCCGTTTTTCTTTTCGGTTTGTATTTGCGTCTTTGAGTGCGTTTTTGCCTGGGACAGTAAGGTCGTGTCGAGCTGAAATTTTTATGACGTACTGAGGACGGTGGTCGCTTGGCGGTGTCAAAGTTTTAAGATTGTAAGTGAAGGCATCGAGGAGTTACGGACGTTTATGCAGCGTGTTTTGAAACACGATGTGCGCAGACGCGCAGCGCCGCCTGGCCCAGTACGCGTAGTTTGCTTTGATATAGGACCGTTTGGCGACGAAAAAAAATACTAGTTTCCACAGTGGAATGAGTGGAGAGTAACGGAAAGTGTTTAATTTGTAACTACATAAGACGAAAACGTAGCTTTTGCGCGAGTTTGTGTAATCCGTTTTTCTTTTCGGTTTGTATTTGCGTCTTTGAGTGCGTTTTTGCCTGGGACAGTAAGGTCGTGTCGAGCTGAAATTTTTATGACGTACTGAGGACGGTGGTCGCTTGGCGGTGTCAAAGTTTTAAGATTGTAAGTGAAGGCATCGAGGAGTTACGGACGTTTATGCAGCGTGTTTTGAAACACGATGTGCGCAGACGCGCAGCGCCGCCTGGCCCAGTACGCGTAGTTTGCTTTGATATAGGACCGTTTGGCGACGAAAAAAAATACTAGTTTCCACAGTGGAATGAGTGGAGAGTAACGGAAAGTGTTTAATTTGTAACTACATAAGACGAAAACGTAGCTTTTGCGCGAGTTTGTGTAATCCGTTTTTCTTTTCGGTTTGTATTTGCGTCTTTGAGTGCGTTTTTGCCTGGGACAGTAAGGTCGTGTCGAGCTGAAATTTTTATGACGTACTGAGGACGGTGGTCGCTTGGCGGTGTCAAAGTTTTAAGATTGTAAGTGAAGGCATCGAGGAGTTACGGACGTTTATGCAGCGTGTTTTGAAACACGATGTGCGCAGACGCGCAGCGCCGCCTGGCCCAGTACGCGTAGTTTGCTTTGATATAGGACCGTTTGGCGACGAAAAAAAATACTAGTTTCCACAGTGGAATGAGTGGAGAGTAACGGAAAGTGTTTAATTTGTAACTACATAAGACGAAAACGTAGCTTTTGCGCGAGTTTGTGTAATCCGTTTTTCTTTTCGGTTTGTATTTGCGTCTTTGAGTGCGTTTTTGCCTGGGACAGTAAGGTCGTGTCGAGCTGAAATTTTTATGACGTACTGAGGACGGTGGTCGCTTGGCGGTGTCAAAGTTTTAAGATTGTAAGTGAAGGCATCGAGGAGTTACGGACGTTTATGCAGCGTGTTTTGAAACACGATGTGCGCAGACGCGCAGCGCCGCCTGGCCCAGTACGCGTAGTTTGCTTTGATATAGGACCGTTTGGCGACGAAAAAAAATACTAGTTTCCACAGTGGAATGAGTGGAGAGTAACGGAAAGTGTTTAATTTGTAACTACATAAGACGAAAACGTAGCTTTTGCGCGAGTTTGTGTAATCCGTTTTTCTTTTCGGTTTGTATTTGCGTCTTTGAGTGCGTTTTTGCCTGGGACAGTAAGGTCGTGTCGAGCTGAAATTTTTATGACGTACTGAGGACGGTGGTCGCTTGGCGGTGTCAAAGTTTTAAGATTGTAAGTGAAGGCATCGAGGAGTTACGGACGTTTATGCAGCGTGTTTTGAAACACGATGTGCGCAGACGCGCAGCGCCGCCTGGCCCAGTACGCGTAGTTTGCTTTGATATAGGACCGTTTGGCGACGAAAAAAAATACTAGTTTCCACAGTGGAATGAGTGGAGAGTAACGGAAAGTGTTTAATTTGTAACTACATAAGACGAAAACGTAGCTTTTGCGCGAGTTTGTGTAATCCGTTTTTCTTTTCGGTTTGTATTTGCGTCTTTGAGTGCGTTTTTGCCTGGGACAGTAAGGTCGTGTCGAGCTGAAATTTTTATGACGTACTGAGGACGGTGGTCGCTTGGCGGTGTCAAAGTTTTAAGATTGTAAGTGAAGGCATCGAGGAGTTACGGACGTTTATGCAGCGTGTTTTGAAACACGATGTGCGCAGACGCGCAGCGCCGCCTGGCCCAGTACGCGTAGTTTGCTTTGATATAGGACCGTTTGGCGACGAAAAAAAATACTAGTTTCCACAGTGGAATGAGTGGAGAGTAACGGAAAGTGTTTAATTTGTAACTACATAAGACGAAAACGTAGCTTTTGCGCGAGTTTGTGTAATCCGTTTTTCTTTTCGGTTTGTATTTGCGTCTTTGAGTGCGTTTTTGCCTGGGACAGTAAGGTCGTGTCGAGCTGAAATTTTTATGACGTACTGAGGACGGTGGTCGCTTGGCGGTGTCAAAGTTTTAAGATTGTAAGTGAAGGCATCGAGGAGTTACGGACGTTTATGCAGCGTGTTTTGAAACACGATGTGCGCAGACGCGCAGCGCCGCCTGGCCCAGTACGCGTAGTTTGCTTTGATATAGGACCGTTTGGCGACGAAAAAAAATACTAGTTTCCACAGTGGAATGAGTGGAGAGTAACGGAAAGTGTTTAATTTGTAACTACATAAGACGAAAACGTAGCTTTTGCGCGAGTTTGTGTAATCCGTTTTTCTTTTCGGTTTGTATTTGCGTCTTTGAGTGCGTTTTTGCCTGGGACAGTAAGGTCGTGTCGAGCTGAAATTTTTATGACGTACTGAGGACGGTGGTCGCTTGGCGGTGTCAAAGTTTTAAGATTGTAAGTGAAGGCATCGAGGAGTTACGGACGTTTATGCAGCGTGTTTTGAAACACGATGTGCGCAGACGCGCAGCGCCGCCTGGCCCAGTACGCGTAGTTTGCTTTGATATAGGACCGTTTGGCGACGAAAAAAAATACTAGTTTCCACAGTGGAATGAGTGGAGAGTAACGGAAAGTGTTTAATTTGTAACTACATAAGACGAAAACGTAGCTTTTGCGCGAGTTTGTGTAATCCGTTTTTCTTTTCGGTTTGTATTTGCGTCTTTGAGTGCGTTTTTGCCTGGGACAGTAAGGTCGTGTCGAGCTGAAATTTTTATGACGTACTGAGGACGGTGGTCGCTTGGCGGTGTCAAAGTTTTAAGATTGTAAGTGAAGGCATCGAGGAGTTACGGACGTTTATGCAGCGTGTTTTGAAACACGATGTGCGCAGACGCGCAGCGCCGCCTGGCCCAGTACGCGTAGTTTGCTTTGATATAGGACCGTTTGGCGACGAAAAAAAATACTAGTTTCCACAGTGGAATGAGTGGAGAGTAACGGAAAGTGTTTAATTTGTAACTACATAAGACGAAAACGTAGCTTTTGCGCGAGTTTGTGTAATCCGTTTTTCTTTTCGGTTTGTATTTGCGTCTTTGAGTGCGTTTTTGCCTGGGACAGTAAGGTCGTGTCGAGCTGAAATTTTTATGACGTACTGAGGACGGTGGTCGCTTGGCGGTGTCAAAGTTTTAAGATTGTAAGTGAAGGCATCGAGGAGTTACGGACGTTTATGCAGCGTGTTTTGAAACACGATGTGCGCAGACGCGCAGCGCCGCCTGGCCCAGTACGCGTAGTTTGCTTTGATATAGGACCGTTTGGCGACGAAAAAAAATACTAGTTTCCACAGTGGAATGAGTGGAGAGTAACGGAAAGTGTTTAATTTGTAACTACATAAGACGAAAACGTAGCTTTTGCGCGAGTTTGTGTAATCCGTTTTTCTTTTCGGTTTGTATTTGCGTCTTTGAGTGCGTTTTTGCCTGGGACAGTAAGGTCGTGTCGAGCTGAAATTTTTATGACGTACTGAGGACGGTGGTCGCTTGGCGGTGTCAAAGTTTTAAGATTGTAAGTGAAGGCATCGAGGAGTTACGGACGTTTATGCAGCGTGTTTTGAAACACGATGTGCGCAGACGCGCAGCGCCGCCTGGCCCAGTACGCGTAGTTTGCTTTGATATAGGACCGTTTGGCGACGAAAAAAAATACTAGTTTCCACAGTGGAATGAGTGGAGAGTAACGGAAAGTGTTTAATTTGTAACTACATAAGACGAAAACGTAGCTTTTGCGCGAGTTTGTGTAATCCGTTTTTCTTTTCGGTTTGTATTTGCGTCTTTGAGTGCGTTTTTGCCTGGGACAGTAAGGTCGTGTCGAGCTGAAATTTTTATGACGTACTGAGGACGGTGGTCGCTTGGCGGTGTCAAAGTTTTAAGATTGTAAGTGAAGGCATCGAGGAGTTACGGACGTTTATGCAGCGTGTTTTGAAACACGATGTGCGCAGACGCGCAGCGCCGCCTGGCCCAGTACGCGTAGTTTGCTTTGATATAGGACCGTTTGGCGACGAAAAAAAATACTAGTTTCCACAGTGGAATGAGTGGAGAGTAACGGAAAGTGTTTAATTTGTAACTACATAAGACGAAAACGTAGCTTTTGCGCGAGTTTGTGTAATCCGTTTTTCTTTTCGGTTTGTATTTGCGTCTTTGAGTGCGTTTTTGCCTGGGACAGTAAGGTCGTGTCGAGCTGAAATTTTTATGACGTACTGAGGACGGTGGTCGCTTGGCGGTGTCAAAGTTTTAAGATTGTAAGTGAAGGCATCGAGGAGTTACGGACGTTTATGCAGCGTGTTTTGAAACACGATGTGCGCAGACGCGCAGCGCCGCCTGGCCCAGTACGCGTAGTTTGCTTTGATATAGGACCGTTTGGCGACGAAAAAAAATACTAGTTTCCACAGTGGAATGAGTGGAGAGTAACGGAAAGTGTTTAATTTGTAACTACATAAGACGAAAACGTAGCTTTTGCGCGAGTTTGTGTAATCCGTTTTTCTTTTCGGTTTGTATTTGCGTCTTTGAGTGCGTTTTTGCCTGGGACAGTAAGGTCGTGTCGAGCTGAAATTTTTATGACGTACTGAGGACGGTGGTCGCTTGGCGGTGTCAAAGTTTTAAGATTGTAAGTGAAGGCATCGAGGAGTTACGGACGTTTATGCAGCGTGTTTTGAAACACGATGTGCGCAGACGCGCAGCGCCGCCTGGCCCAGTACGCGTAGTTTGCTTTGATATAGGACCGTTTGGCGACGAAAAAAAATACTAGTTTCCACAGTGGAATGAGTGGAGAGTAACGGAAAGTGTTTAATTTGTAACTACATAAGACGAAAACGTAGCTTTTGCGCGAGTTTGTGTAATCCGTTTTTCTTTTCGGTTTGTATTTGCGTCTTTGAGTGCGTTTTTGCCTGGGACAGTAAGGTCGTGTCGAGCTGAAATTTTTATGACGTACTGAGGACGGTGGTCGCTTGGCGGTGTCAAAGTTTTAAGATTGTAAGTGAAGGCATCGAGGAGTTACGGACGTTTATGCAGCGTGTTTTGAAACACGATGTGCGCAGACGCGCAGCGCCGCCTGGCCCAGTACGCGTAGTTTGCTTTGATATAGGACCGTTTGGCGACGAAAAAAAATACTAGTTTCCACAGTGGAATGAGTGGAGAGTAACGGAAAGTGTTTAATTTGTAACTACATAAGACGAAAACGTAGCTTTTGCGCGAGTTTGTGTAATCCGTTTTTCTTTTCGGTTTGTATTTGCGTCTTTGAGTGCGTTTTTGCCTGGGACAGTAAGGTCGTGTCGAGCTGAAATTTTTATGACGTACTGAGGACGGTGGTCGCTTGGCGGTGTCAAAGTTTTAAGATTGTAAGTGAAGGCATCGAGGAGTTACGGACGTTTATGCAGCGTGTTTTGAAACACGATGTGCGCAGACGCGCAGCGCCGCCTGGCCCAGTACGCGTAGTTTGCTTTGATATAGGACCGTTTGGCGACGAAAAAAAATACTAGTTTCCACAGTGGAATGAGTGGAGAGTAACGGAAAGTGTTTAATTTGTAACTACATAAGACGAAAACGTAGCTTTTGCGCGAGTTTGTGTAATCCGTTTTTCTTTTCGGTTTGTATTTGCGTCTTTGAGTGCGTTTTTGCCTGGGACAGTAAGGTCGTGTCGAGCTGAAATTTTTATGACGTACTGAGGACGGTGGTCGCTTGGCGGTGTCAAAGTTTTAAGATTGTAAGTGAAGGCATCGAGGAGTTACGGACGTTTATGCAGCGTGTTTTGAAACACGATGTGCGCAGACGCGCAGCGCCGCCTGGCCCAGTACGCGTAGTTTGCTTTGATATAGGACCGTTTGGCGACGAAAAAAAATACTAGTTTCCACAGTGGAATGAGTGGAGAGTAACGGAAAGTGTTTAATTTGTAACTACATAAGACGAAAACGTAGCTTTTGCGCGAGTTTGTGTAATCCGTTTTTCTTTTCGGTTTGTATTTGCGTCTTTGAGTGCGTTTTTGCCTGGGACAGTAAGGTCGTGTCGAGCTGAAATTTTTATGACGTACTGAGGACGGTGGTCGCTTGGCGGTGTCAAAGTTTTAAGATTGTAAGTGAAGGCATCGAGGAGTTACGGACGTTTATGCAGCGTGTTTTGAAACACGATGTGCGCAGACGCGCAGCGCCGCCTGGCCCAGTACGCGTAGTTTGCTTTGATATAGGACCGTTTGGCGACGAAAAAAAATACTAGTTTCCACAGTGGAATGAGTGGAGAGTAACGGAAAGTGTTTAATTTGTAACTACATAAGACGAAAACGTAGCTTTTGCGCGAGTTTGTGTAATCCGTTTTTCTTTTCGGTTTGTATTTGCGTCTTTGAGTGCGTTTTTGCCTGGGACAGTAAGGTCGTGTCGAGCTGAAATTTTTATGACGTACTGAGGACGGTGGTCGCTTGGCGGTGTCAAAGTTTTAAGATTGTAAGTGAAGGCATCGAGGAGTTACGGACGTTTATGCAGCGTGTTTTGAAACACGATGTGCGCAGACGCGCAGCGCCGCCTGGCCCAGTACGCGTAGTTTGCTTTGATATAGGACCGTTTGGCGACGAAAAAAAATACTAGTTTCCACAGTGGAATGAGTGGAGAGTAACGGAAAGTGTTTAATTTGTAACTACATAAGACGAAAACGTAGCTTTTGCGCGAGTTTGTGTAATCCGTTTTTCTTTTCGGTTTGTATTTGCGTCTTTGAGTGCGTTTTTGCCTGGGACAGTAAGGTCGTGTCGAGCTGAAATTTTTATGACGTACTGAGGACGGTGGTCGCTTGGCGGTGTCAAAGTTTTAAGATTGTAAGTGAAGGCATCGAGGAGTTACGGACGTTTATGCAGCGTGTTTTGAAACACGATGTGCGCAGACGCGCAGCGCCGCCTGGCCCAGTACGCGTAGTTTGCTTTGATATAGGACCGTTTGGCGACGAAAAAAAATACTAGTTTCCACAGTGGAATGAGTGGAGAGTAACGGAAAGTGTTTAATTTGTAACTACATAAGACGAAAACGTAGCTTTTGCGCGAGTTTGTGTAATCCGTTTTTCTTTTCGGTTTGTATTTGCGTCTTTGAGTGCGTTTTTGCCTGGGACAGTAAGGTCGTGTCGAGCTGAAATTTTTATGACGTACTGAGGACGGTGGTCGCTTGGCGGTGTCAAAGTTTTAAGATTGTAAGTGAAGGCATCGAGGAGTTACGGACGTTTATGCAGCGTGTTTTGAAACACGATGTGCGCAGACGCGCAGCGCCGCCTGGCCCAGTACGCGTAGTTTGCTTTGATATAGGACCGTTTGGCGACGAAAAAAAATACTAGTTTCCACAGTGGAATGAGTGGAGAGTAACGGAAAGTGTTTAATTTGTAACTACATAAGACGAAAACGTAGCTTTTGCGCGAGTTTGTGTAATCCGTTTTTCTTTTCGGTTTGTATTTGCGTCTTTGAGTGCGTTTTTGCCTGGGACAGTAAGGTCGTGTCGAGCTGAAATTTTTATGACGTACTGAGGACGGTGGTCGCTTGGCGGTGTCAAAGTTTTAAGATTGTAAGTGAAGGCATCGAGGAGTTACGGACGTTTATGCAGCGTGTTTTGAAACACGATGTGCGCAGACGCGCAGCGCCGCCTGGCCCAGTACGCGTAGTTTGCTTTGATATAGGACCGTTTGGCGACGAAAAAAAATACTAGTTTCCACAGTGGAATGAGTGGAGAGTAACGGAAAGTGTTTAATTTGTAACTACATAAGACGAAAACGTAGCTTTTGCGCGAGTTTGTGTAATCCGTTTTTCTTTTCGGTTTGTATTTGCGTCTTTGAGTGCGTTTTTGCCTGGGACAGTAAGGTCGTGTCGAGCTGAAATTTTTATGACGTACTGAGGACGGTGGTCGCTTGGCGGTGTCAAAGTTTTAAGATTGTAAGTGAAGGCATCGAGGAGTTACGGACGTTTATGCAGCGTGTTTTGAAACACGATGTGCGCAGACGCGCAGCGCCGCCTGGCCCAGTACGCGTAGTTTGCTTTGATATAGGACCGTTTGGCGACGAAAAAAAATACTAGTTTCCACAGTGGAATGAGTGGAGAGTAACGGAAAGTGTTTAATTTGTAACTACATAAGACGAAAACGTAGCTTTTGCGCGAGTTTGTGTAATCCGTTTTTCTTTTCGGTTTGTATTTGCGTCTTTGAGTGCGTTTTTGCCTGGGACAGTAAGGTCGTGTCGAGCTGAAATTTTTATGACGTACTGAGGACGGTGGTCGCTTGGCGGTGTCAAAGTTTTAAGATTGTAAGTGAAGGCATCGAGGAGTTACGGACGTTTA
This sequence comes from Schistocerca nitens, assembly GCF_023898315.1. NCBI lineage: Eukaryota > Metazoa > Arthropoda > Insecta > Orthoptera > Acrididae > Schistocerca > Schistocerca nitens. Next base: position 141,158,494 of record NC_064624.1, on the reverse strand, counting down.
TGCAGCGTGTTTTGAAACACGATGTGCGCAGACGCGCAGCGCCGCCTGGCCCAGTACGCGTAGTTTGCTTTGATATAGGACCGTTTGGCGACGAAAAAAAATACTAGTTTCCACAGTGGAATGAGTGGAGAGTAACGGAAAGTGTTTAATTTGTAACTACATAAGACGAAAACGTAGCTTTTGCGCGAGTTTGTGTAATCCGTTTTTCTTTTCGGTTTGTATTTGCGTCTTTGAGTGCGTTTTTGCCTGGGACAGTAAGGTCGTGTCGAGCTGAAATTTTTATGACGTACTGAGGACGGTGGTCGCTTGGCGGTGTCAAAGTTTTAAGATTGTAAGTGAAGGCATCGAGGAGTTACGGACGTTTATGCAGCGTGTTTTGAAACACGATGTGCGCAGACGCGCAGCGCCGCCTGGCCCAGTACGCGTAGTTTGCTTTGATATAGGACCGTTTGGCGACGAAAAAAAATACTAGTTTCCACAGTGGAATGAGTGGAGAGTAACGGAAAGTGTTTAATTTGTAACTACATAAGACGAAAACGTAGCTTTTGCGCGAGTTTGTGTAATCCGTTTTTCTTTTCGGTTTGTATTTGCGTCTTTGAGTGCGTTTTTGCCTGGGACAGTAAGGTCGTGTCGAGCTGAAATTTTTATGACGTACTGAGGACGGTGGTCGCTTGGCGGTGTCAAAGTTTTAAGATTGTAAGTGAAGGCATCGAGGAGTTACGGACGTTTATGCAGCGTGTTTTGAAACACGATGTGCGCAGACGCGCAGCGCCGCCTGGCCCAGTACGCGTAGTTTGCTTTGATATAGGACCGTTTGGCGACGAAAAAAAATACTAGTTTCCACAGTGGAATGAGTGGAGAGTAACGGAAAGTGTTTAATTTGTAACTACATAAGACGAAAACGTAGCTTTTGCGCGAGTTTGTGTAATCCGTTTTTCTTTTCGGTTTGTATTTGCGTCTTTGAGTGCGTTTTTGCCTGGGACAGTAAGGTCGTGTCGAGCTGAAATTTTTATGACGTACTGAGGACGGTGGTCGCTTGGCGGTGTCAAAGTTTTAAGATTGTAAGTGAAGGCATCGAGGAGTTACGGACGTTTATGCAGCGTGTTTTGAAACACGATGTGCGCAGACGCGCAGCGCCGCCTGGCCCAGTACGCGTAGTTTGCTTTGATATAGGACCGTTTGGCGACGAAAAAAAATACTAGTTTCCACAGTGGAATGAGTGGAGAGTAACGGAAAGTGTTTAATTTGTAACTACATAAGACGAAAACGTAGCTTTTGCGCGAGTTTGTGTAATCCGTTTTTCTTTTCGGTTTGTATTTGCGTCTTTGAGTGCGTTTTTGCCTGGGACAGTAAGGTCGTGTCGAGCTGAAATTTTTATGACGTACTGAGGACGGTGGTCGCTTGGCGGTGTCAAAGTTTTAAGATTGTAAGTGAAGGCATCGAGGAGTTACGGACGTTTATGCAGCGTGTTTTGAAACACGATGTGCGCAGACGCGCAGCGCCGCCTGGCCCAGTACGCGTAGTTTGCTTTGATATAGGACCGTTTGGCGACGAAAAAAAATACTAGTTTCCACAGTGGAATGAGTGGAGAGTAACGGAAAGTGTTTAATTTGTAACTACATAAGACGAAAACGTAGCTTTTGCGCGAGTTTGTGTAATCCGTTTTTCTTTTCGGTTTGTATTTGCGTCTTTGAGTGCGTTTTTGCCTGGGACAGTAAGGTCGTGTCGAGCTGAAATTTTTATGACGTACTGAGGACGGTGGTCGCTTGGCGGTGTCAAAGTTTTAAGATTGTAAGTGAAGGCATCGAGGAGTTACGGACGTTTATGCAGCGTGTTTTGAAACACGATGTGCGCAGACGCGCAGCGCCGCCTGGCCCAGTACGCGTAGTTTGCTTTGATATAGGACCGTTTGGCGACGAAAAAAAATACTAGTTTCCACAGTGGAATGAGTGGAGAGTAACGGAAAGTGTTTAATTTGTAACTACATAAGACGAAAACGTAGCTTTTGCGCGAGTTTGTGTAATCCGTTTTTCTTTTCGGTTTGTATTTGCGTCTTTGAGTGCGTTTTTGCCTGGGACAGTAAGGTCGTGTCGAGCTGAAATTTTTATGACGTACTGAGGACGGTGGTCGCTTGGCGGTGTCAAAGTTTTAAGATTGTAAGTGAAGGCATCGAGGAGTTACGGACGTTTATGCAGCGTGTTTTGAAACACGATGTGCGCAGACGCGCAGCGCCGCCTGGCCCAGTACGCGTAGTTTGCTTTGATATAGGACCGTTTGGCGACGAAAAAAAATACTAGTTTCCACAGTGGAATGAGTGGAGAGTAACGGAAAGTGTTTAATTTGTAACTACATAAGACGAAAACGTAGCTTTTGCGCGAGTTTGTGTAATCCGTTTTTCTTTTCGGTTTGTATTTGCGTCTTTGAGTGCGTTTTTGCCTGGGACAGTAAGGTCGTGTCGAGCTGAAATTTTTATGACGTACTGAGGACGGTGGTCGCTTGGCGGTGTCAAAGTTTTAAGATTGTAAGTGAAGGCATCGAGGAGTTACGGACGTTTATGCAGCGTGTTTTGAAACACGATGTGCGCAGACGCGCAGCGCCGCCTGGCCCAGTACGCGTAGTTTGCTTTGATATAGGACCGTTTGGCGACGAAAAAAAATACTAGTTTCCACAGTGGAATGAGTGGAGAGTAACGGAAAGTGTTTAATTTGTAACTACATAAGACGAAAACGTAGCTTTTGCGCGAGTTTGTGTAATCCGTTTTTCTTTTCGGTTTGTATTTGCGTCTTTGAGTGCGTTTTTGCCTGGGACAGTAAGGTCGTGTCGAGCTGAAATTTTTATGACGTACTGAGGACGGTGGTCGCTTGGCGGTGTCAAAGTTTTAAGATTGTAAGTGAAGGCATCGAGGAGTTACGGACGTTTATGCAGCGTGTTTTGAAACACGATGTGCGCAGACGCGCAGCGCCGCCTGGCCCAGTACGCGTAGTTTGCTTTGATATAGGACCGTTTGGCGACGAAAAAAAATACTAGTTTCCACAGTGGAATGAGTGGAGAGTAACGGAAAGTGTTTAATTTGTAACTACATAAGACGAAAACGTAGCTTTTGCGCGAGTTTGTGTAATCCGTTTTTCTTTTCGGTTTGTATTTGCGTCTTTGAGTGCGTTTTTGCCTGGGACAGTAAGGTCGTGTCGAGCTGAAATTTTTATGACGTACTGAGGACGGTGGTCGCTTGGCGGTGTCAAAGTTTTAAGATTGTAAGTGAAGGCATCGAGGAGTTACGGACGTTTATGCAGCGTGTTTTGAAACACGATGTGCGCAGACGCGCAGCGCCGCCTGGCCCAGTACGCGTAGTTTGCTTTGATATAGGACCGTTTGGCGACGAAAAAAAATACTAGTTTCCACAGTGGAATGAGTGGAGAGTAACGGAAAGTGTTTAATTTGTAACTACATAAGACGAAAACGTAGCTTTTGCGCGAGTTTGTGTAATCCGTTTTTCTTTTCGGTTTGTATTTGCGTCTTTGAGTGCGTTTTTGCCTGGGACAGTAAGGTCGTGTCGAGCTGAAATTTTTATGACGTACTGAGGACGGTGGTCGCTTGGCGGTGTCAAAGTTTTAAGATTGTAAGTGAAGGCATCGAGGAGTTACGGACGTTTATGCAGCGTGTTTTGAAACACGATGTGCGCAGACGCGCAGCGCCGCCTGGCCCAGTACGCGTAGTTTGCTTTGATATAGGACCGTTTGGCGACGAAAAAAAATACTAGTTTCCACAGTGGAATGAGTGGAGAGTAACGGAAAGTGTTTAATTTGTAACTACATAAGACGAAAACGTAGCTTTTGCGCGAGTTT